>NW_024063124.1:0-161314 GCF_006381635.1 Hibiscus syriacus
CCAAGTATCTGCCAGCCTTATGGTCATTGTGATCATGTTGATGAACAATCCTTCCATATCTTCATCAATCATACTTTGATCTTTCATTAACTCTCCCTACTGAAAAGAATCGACCAGTTGTGTTCCATATTAACCAATCCTCTATATTTGAATGTGAGCTTCAGATGAGAAAAAAAAACATACTTTCCCTTGGAATTTCCTCTCATTTCAGTCTTGCTCTTTATCTTCGCCTTTTTTTTAATTATTTTCTCATTTGCCGAAAGTTTGGCTTAAATCCAAGCCCAAAACGATCTCTTTTTCATTCACAACTACGAGAACTAAACTTCCCTGAAGATTCTTACCCAAATCTCTTCCAGTTTTAGCTCCTATTCCTAAAGTCGTCGTATAGCCATTTTAGTACAATCGGATCTAGGGTGAGTAATTTTGCCTCATTCAGCAATAAAGGTTGCATTGATGAACTCCAAAGCTCAGAAAAAACACCAAGAGCATCATCATTTGTCTCAAAATATGGAGCCCCTACTTATAAAAACCTAAAAAAAATATAATAGAATACTGCATACTTTAGTTATATTCATTTTGATTATATCAAATTATTTTAATATTGAGTTCTTGGGATGAATTATCATATTCTTATTATTTCAGTTGGAAAGAGAAATATTCGTCCTAAAGTATTTTAGGGATTATTTTCTCTTCTTGAAAATATTAGAATATTTTCTATTTTTCTTAGAATTTTCCTTACATAAAATTATGTGATTGAATTGGAATAATAGGATTGTAAATTAAATTTATATTTGAATTCTTAGATTTCCACTATTAGAGACAATTTATCGATGGTACCAATTTTGGGCGTTGTAGGGGTGTTAATCATTCCCTACGCATAATTGACCCCAAATACCTTTTTTATTACTGAAAAAAGAATGAATTTCTGGTTACACGTAGACTGGTTTATATTTTAAAATAATATTTTCTTAAAACTCTTTTAAAAGGTGGTTTTTAGGTATTCAACCTACCTAACCTAAAAAGGTCGAAGGCGACTCCAAAACAATTAATTGGAATCCATTTATTTATTTGCTTTTCGCTAAGAAACGTCGTACCGGGCGAAAATCGGTTACGACAACTTGGCGACTCCGCTGGGGACATCTGGTCAAGCCTTAAATCGATTATATTGTCTCTATAGTTGAAAATTGAGAATTCAGTTTTATTTAATTTACGATTCTTTTTATTTCTTTCAATTATTTATTATTTTATTTTATATCTTTATATACTAATGTTTATATTTGATTGATTTTCAAATATTATGATTCAGTTTTTTAAAGTGTTTGTCAAAGGTTTGAGAATTTATCCTCACACACGACACTTGTATTGCATAACATAAGCTTTATACTAGTTATTTCCCTTTTAAGTGGTTCGTGAGAATTACCTAACAAGTAGCTTTCGGGGTTCATATGCCATATATCTTTGTGAGGATTTATTCTTTGTGTCAGGCATAGGGAAATGTGCCCTCTTGAATTGAACTCGATCCACTTAAGCCTATAATAGGTGAGGATTGGGGGTCTGGTTCACCCAAGGGGGCACCGATAAGGACAATTCGAGTACCTGTACTCTTAGAACCAAAACTTTGCATATAATAAACTGTAGAAACTCACCCGATCTAAGAAAATGCTGAAATTTTGTCCGTAAGTACCTGAATAAGTGTACATAAAGTAGAATGAACTCTAACTTTCGTCTTTTAATTTATTTAATTTTTTTCTGAATAAATGCATGTGAATTAGAAATTATGAGATTTAGGGATTATAGTATTATTTAAAGTATGCTATGTAGAAAGCATGTTTGGGTAGGATTACTATAAACAAAAATATTTGGGGTAGACATGATCATAATATATATTTTTTCTCATTACCTAAACTAATTCATTTCATTTTTATGATTTTTCTTTTATTTTTGCTATTTGTATTGCATCATATAGGGTTGAAGGTATTGATCTTCGAGTTAATCATCACATTGGAAAGCTTTCAATAATGGATAAAAGTATTTGAATCAAGTAGTTCAAAACTTTGAGGTACGACAGTGGTCTGAAGCATTGAAAAAACAAGAGGGAGACAACTTGCAAGATGATTATGTGTTAGATTTAGCAGGTTATGGTCTAGTTTCTCTCAAAAGAAATGATATTCAATTCTGTATTTTGGGGACATTCACATTTGAGAAAAGTGGGATTCATGTAAGAAGCTATAGTTTTACCAGTGTTTTGGGGACATTCCGTATTGTTTTATGTTGAAGTAGATGATGAGTTGCTCTAAGCCTTGATTCAATTCTGGAATCCAAGATACAATTGCTTCACTTTCAATCAAGAAGACATGGTTCCTACCATTGAAGAATATACAACCTTGTTACATATAGAGGGGGCTCAAGAGAATCGAATTTACTCGAAGTCAATCAAACTCAACCCTTCAGAATCAAATTGGCAAAAATTGGGAGTACGCAAGAATGGGTGGTTGCTCGTACAAACAAAAAGGTGAATGTGAAGGCATTTCTTGGACAAAATATTAAAGAAATAATTCAAAGTCATCCTGACGATAAATACGATTTGACCTCTTTGCACTGGGTATATATGACCTAGTCATTTTCCCAAAAGCCTTCGGATATATTGAGTTGCAGTAGTAGATTTATTCAATCAATTACAAAAAAAATGTCAATCATGCCCCTACAATTTTAGCAGAGACCTTCGATCATTGAGTGCTAGTCGAAGGCTTAGAGGAGGATAATTTTTAGGATGCGCACAACTATTATATGTCTGGATCCGTAGCCATTTTGGAAAATTAAAAAGGTATATTACCGTCGCTTTAGTACCAGCTACTCGCCTTTGAGAAGGATCGAGTCATAGAGAAGGAAGATATAAAGAATATTATTCTCGAGGGATTTGAGGTCGAGAATAACATTATGTTCAAGGATTTAAAGTGAAATGAATAATATACTTGTCAAACTTAAAGTTAGAGGACAAAAAGTGAAGAGTTTGGTGCTGAAAGGAAAAAATGGGATTTGGAAAGAAGAACTTCAATACTAGGCTCAAAGTAAGGCAAGAGGTAACTAACAATTGGGTGCAACGATGTAGAGACAAGAATGTGTAAGTGTAGAGTCTTAATCAAATGACACAGGAAACACGAACGAGACTTGAAGAGGATTTGGCTCAATGTCGAAATAAAAACACAGAATTTAGTGATTACATCCTGCAACTTGAAGAATCCTTATTCCAAGAGAAGGTTCGTCTGGACCAATTGACCTTAAGGAAAGTCATGAGAATAATGTTCACTGTGAAGGCGAATTCGAAATCTGGAAAGTACTCTGCATGGTTGTCAAGTGCGAATCACTGAGTTAGAGTGTACTCTCGAATGTATTTAAACTGTGGCAAAACTCGACTGATTTCTATGAAGAACGTAGCGAATCGAAGCAGCATGGTAGTCGAGGCCATGATACAAATGAGCGAAGTTGCCAGGTATATTGGGGAGTTAGCTGTCGAAGCAAAGGTTATCGAGCACTACATCAATCCAGCTTCTAAGTTTGGAAAGAAGATGTCATGGTTGATCAATGAAATTATAGAGCTTAATAGGAAAGCTAAACAGTATCTGTAGTCATGAACTATTATATGGAAAACTTTTGTACTCCGATGAAAGTTGTTATATGACAGTTACTTTTTGAAATTAATACCTCTTATATACATTCATTTTGCATATATTCATTATTCATTGCATTTATTTTATTTGTGTATGAATTTTAAATATTTCACATTAGGATAAGCATTCATTAAGTAAAACTCCAAAAATAATACGAAAAAAGGTTTCTATTGCAGCTACCCTTGCCAATAAAGAAACACAACACCTTTACAGTACTAGGAAAGTGAGTAAGAATATGGAAGAAAAATTGGCCCGTATCAAGCAAGATCATAAAGACGTAAAAGCAGAAATGAGAATTAAATTGGAAAAAGCTACTGGATATACTGCAAAATATATGATATATTTAAGAAACATGCTACAACCGAAAAAGGTCCTACTGAAAATCTCACATCTTCTAACCAAGAACCCATATATCATCTAGGTTTCACACCAGAATCTGCTTATCATCCTAGTTTGACACTTGTACACATCCTACTCGCTCTTTGGCACCTCAAGACACCCGACCTCATATCAATAATGAGAATCAACAATAGGTCCCACGTTCTTAAATAATAATTCACCTGTGTCAGTTAGAAAGTTAGGAGAATTTAGCAACTAGCACCTAACTCCATATCTGAATGAGTTAGCAGAAAAGGAGAAAGCCAATGAAGATTTGACTCAACAGCTCAAGAACCTAGAAGAAAGAATAAAATCAGTAGAAGTAATTGAACCATTTTATGGGTTCGACGCCAGAGAGTTGAGTTTAGTCCCATACTTAATTCTCCCTATAAAGTTCAAGGTTCCCGATTTTGAAAAATATGATGGTACAACATGTCCTTCATCTCATATCACATGTTTTGTCGTAGGATGGCCATCCATGTGAAAGATGAGAAGTTACTGATTCACTGTTTTCAAGACAGTTTGAAAGTACCTACCACCAAGTGGTATAATCAATTGACTAAAGTTCATATGAGGTCATGGAAAGATCTAGCAAAAGCATTTTTGGAGTAATATCGCCATGATACTGATATGGTTCTCTATAAATGGACTCTCCAAAAAATGGAGAAAAAGCACAATGAGACATTCAGGCAGTACGCCCATAGATGACGTGATATGGCGGTACAAGTTCAGCCACCATTGTCAGAAAAAAAAACCACAATGATCTTCGTAAACACTTTAAGGGCCCCATACCTAGGCCATTTATTGGGAAATACAACCAGGAACTTTACTGATTTGGTCATCTCTGGAGAACTCAATGAGAACGCTATAAAAAGTGGCAAGATCGAAGCAGCTGAAGGATCTAGTGCCAAAAAGCCCGTGTATCGGAAGAAGGAAAACGAAGTTAATAATGTAAATATATACAACAAGGATACTGTAAAAAGCGTTACGATAACCCAGCCAAGGGTTAAGAGGGATGACACAAACACCAACCGAAACGAATCCAGGGGGGACCTCGCAAGAAGAGTGAGAGGTTTTCCTTCACACCACTACCAATACCCTATTCTGAGATATACAATTCATTATTAAAAGCATATGTAGTACGCCCCTATCATTTGACTCCTCTGCAACCGCCATACCCTTACTGGTATCATGTAAACGCACATTGTGGTAACCACTATTGAATTACTGGTCATTCTATTGAGAATTGTTTAGCCTTCAAAAAGGTAGTGCAAAATCTGATTAACACTGGGAGATTGGAGTTCAACTCACCAGTTGTATCAACTCGCCCATTACCGAATCATAGAGGTAAAAGGGTGAATGCAATCCATAAGGAGGATAAGAGGAAAGTAAAGATCGATGTTTCTGAAATTAAATCTTCATTCAGTTGGATATTTTAATAACTCTCCCAAGCTAGTATGACTCAACAAGATTTTAAACCAAAGCACAATGAGTGTGGAGATTATCGTGAATATCACCAGGAAGAAGACATGAAATTTAGATGTGCCTCGAATTTAGGGGATTAATACAAAAGTTGATGGACAATAAAGAGATATAATTCATTGAGAAAGATGAGGGAAAAAGAGAAGAAGATGTTTGTACATCAGAAGATTCCAAGGAATAGACAATATTTCAATGGTATGAGGACCTGGTTCTTTGGAAAAAACAGAAGTAGCTAAAGAAAAAGAGAAAGCACCAGGAGTTGATTTCTCAACCGAAACAGTGAGTAAAGTAGGGTTTTTCACAAGAAGTGGGAGGTACTACTCGCCCGAGACATCGAAAGAAACAGAAAAAGCAAAAGCAAAAGGAAAAGCTGCAGTGGTACCACAAAAGGTATTTAATGATGAGATCCCACCAACAATCAATGAGCCAATAACTGAAACACAAGCACAAGAGTTTTGAAATTCTTTAAACATAATGAGTATAGTGTAGTTGAATAGCTACACAAGCAGCAACACGAATTTTGATTATGGATTTGTTAATAAATTCAGAAGTGCATCGAAATACCTTGCTTAAGGTGCTTAATCAGACCTTTATCCCTGAGGATATCTCTCTAAACAAGCTTGATAGAATTGGGGCACATAGCTGCCGATAACTACATAACATTCACTGACGACGAGATCCCTTAAGGTGGAATGGGATCTGTGAAAGCCTTAAATATTACTACAGATTAACATGACCATGTTTTGCTAGGGGTATTGATTAATAATGGATATGCTCTCAATTTGATGTCATTGGTTACACTTCAAAGAATGCATGTGGATAAATCACATATCAAGAGTTATTATAACGTAGTGAGAGCTTTTGATGGGACTCAAAATGAGGTACTGGGTAAAATGGAGATACCACTGTTGATAGAACCAGTAGTGTACAACATCGACTTTAGGTAATGGACATTCACCCTACATATAATTGTTTACTAGGGAGGTCATGGATTCATTCTGCAGGAGTTGTTCCTTCTTCTTTACATAACAAACTGAAGTCTGTTATTGACGGTCAATTGATATGTTTGGGAGCGGAGGAAGAAATCATTGCTTCTGTGACAAGTAACGCTTCATATATTGAGAAAAATGATGATGCTCTTGAGTGTTATGTCCGAGCTTTGGAGTTCATCAATGCAATCTTTATTGCTGAAGGTGGAAAAATTACTCACCCTAGATTATCTTATTGCACTAAAATGGTTGTACGACAGACTTTAGGAATATGAGCTAAAACTGGAAGAGGTTTGGGTAAGAATCTTCAGGGAAGTTTAGTTCCCGTAGCTGTGAAGATGAAAAGAGATCGTTTTGGGCTTGGATTTAAGCCCAACTTTCGGTAAATGAGCACAGAATTAAAAAGAAGAGGCGAAGATAGAAGAACAAGACTGAAAGGAGAGGAAATTCCATGGGAAAATATGTATTTTCCTCATCTGAAGCTCACATTCAAATATGGAGGATTGGTTAATGTGGAACAATAATTAATCGATGTTTTTAAGGAGGGAGGGTTAATGAAAGATCAAAGCATGATTTATGAAGCTATGGAAGGATTGTTCATCAACATGACACAAATGACCATAAGGCTGACAGATACTTGGCTGGGATTTGCCTTTGTCTTCCTGGGGAAACACTAAATAATTGGACTGCGGAAGATCTCCCTGTAGTTTTTAGGATTAACTCAGAGTAATACCCAGAACTAACCTTTACGCATTAGCCCAAGAATACTAAAAGTTTTTGTTATTTTGTAAAGGCAGTTATGTTAAGCTTACTTAATATTAAACAAAAGATGTTTTCTTTAAATTCTCAAATGGCATTCATTCTTTATACTTTTCACATTTTCACATTATTTACATTCATTATTTCTCATTCTTTATATTTATTTCATAAATTCTCTATGTCCATTCGGAAATATTCGATTTAAATTTCCTTTACAGGTGTCACATTGTTAATAGTATGATTATTCCTGAATTTAATCATGAGTAAATTTAGAGCGACCCATATGTTTGGAAGAAATCAATGAGTGTGAGGATGAAGTGGAATGTGATGTCCCTACCGATTTGTTAAGACTGATAGAAAAAGAAGATAAACAAATCTTACCTTACAAAGAAGAGATTGAGATTGTACATCTGGGAACCAATGAAGAAATAAAAGAGGTGAAGATTGACATTATTTGTCAGCCCAGAAAAAACGAGAATTGATAAATCTCGTCCAAGAGTTCAAAGATATCTTCACTTGGTCTTACCAAGATATGCATGGTTTGAGTACAGATATAGTGGTGTACAAACTTCTGATCAAGCCAAAATATAAACATGTTCAACAAAAGCTCAGGCGAATGAGGCCAGAAATGTTGTAGAAGATTAAAGAGGAAGTGATGAAGCAAATTAATACAAGTTTCCTACAGGCTGCCAAATATCCAGAATGGGTAGCTAACATAGTTCTAGTACCAAAAAAGAATGACAAAATTTGAATGTGTGCAGATTATAGAGATCTTATCAGAGCTAGTCCAAAAGATAACTTTCCGCTACCTCATATAGACACATTAGTGGATAATATTGCAAGACATGTATGGTTTTTCTTCATGGATGGCTTTTCAGGGTATAATCAAATAAAAATGAACCCTGACGACATGGAAAAAATGATATTTGTAACCATGTGGGGTATTTTTTATTACAAAGTAATGCCATTTGGATTGAAAAATACAGAGGCAACGTATCGGAGAATAATGGTAACTCTGTTCCATGACATGATTCACAAGGAGATCAAAGTTTATGTGGATAACATGATTGCTAAATCCTGAACTGATGAAGAACATATTTAAAATTTAAGAATTTTTTTTCAGAGATTGAGAAAATATCAATTAAAGCTTAAATCCAAGCCCAAACCGATCTATTTTCATCTTCAAAACTACGAGAACTAAACTTCCCTGAATATTCTTACCGAAACCTCTTCCAATTTTAGTTCATATTCCTAAATTATGTTGTACATCCATTTTAGTGCAATCAGATAATCTAGGGTGAGGAATTTTGCCTCATTCAGCAATAAAAGTTGCATTGATGAACTCCAAAGCTCGGAAAGAACACTCAAGAATATCATCATTTGTCTCAATATATGGAGCATTACTTGTAACAGAAGCATTGATTTCTTCCTCAGTTCCCAAACATATCAATTAACCATCAATAACAAACTTCAGTTTTTGATTTAAAGAAGAAGGAACAACTCCTGCAGAATGAATCCATGGCCTCCCAAACATTTGTCTCAATATATGGAGCATTACTTGTAATAGAAGCATTGATTTCTTCCTCAGCTCCCAAACATTTCAATTAACCGTCAATAACAAACTTCAGTTTTTGATGTAAAGAAGAAGAAACAACTCCTGCATAATGAATCCATGGCCTCCCCTGTAAGCAATTATATGTAGGGTAAATGTTCATTACCACAAAGTCGATGTTGTACACTACTGGTCCTCTCAACAGTAGTATCTCCATTTTACCCTGTACCTCATTTGAGTGCCATCAAATGCTCTCAGTACGTTATGATAACTCTTCATATGTGATTTATCCACATGCATCCTTTGAAGTGTAACCAATGGCATCAAATTGAGAGCAGATCAATTATCAATCAATACCCCTGGCAAAACATGGTCATGACAATGTGTATTAATATTTAAGGCTTTCACAGATCCCATCCCACCTTCAGGGATCTCGTCATCAGTGAATGTTATGTAGTTATCGACAGCTATGTGCCCCACAATTCTATCAAGCTTGTTTAGAGAGATATCCTTAGGAATAAACGTCTAATTAAGTACCTTCAACAAGGTATTTCAATGCACTTCCGAATTTATTAACAAATCTATAATCGAAATTTGTACTTGATGCTTGTGTAGCTGCTCAACTACACTATACTCACTATGTTTTAAGAATTTCAAAAACTCTTGTGCTTGTGTTTCAGTTATTAGCTCATTGATTGTTGGCTGAGGCTTATCATTAAATACCTTTTATGGTACCACTGCAACTTTTCCTTTTCCTTTTGCTTTGTTTGTTTCTTTCGATGTCTCGGGAGAGTAGCACCTTTCACTTATTGTGAAAAACCCTACTTCGCTCACTGTTTCGGTTGTCAAATCAACTCTCGGTGCTTTCTCTTTTTCTTTAGATACTTTTTTTCCCAAAGAACCCGATCCTCTTACCATTGAAATATTGGTGGTATAATTCCAAGGTACCTTGTGGGTATCCTTAAACGAAAATGGTGAAGGGGTTGTGATCCAACTTTTGGTGTTGCTGGCACAAAATTCATTGTAGATGGTCTCACAGTGATAACCAGGGCTCGCTTGTTCTATGCACATGCTTGGAATCTTCTGATGTACAGACATATTCTTCTCTTTTCCCTCATCTTTCTCAAAGAATTCTATCTCCTTATTGTCCATCAACTTTTGTATTAATCCCTTAAATTTGAAGCACAACTGAATTTCATGTCCTTCTTCCTGGTGATATTCATAAAATCTCCACACTCATTGGGCTTTGGTTTAAAATCTTGTTAAATCATACCAGGTTGTGAGAGTTATTGAAATACCCAACTGAAGAGAGATTTAATTTCAGAAACATCGATATTTGCTTTCCTCCTATCCTCCTCATGGATTGAATTCACCCTTTTACTTCCATGATTCGGTAGTGGGTGAGTTGATGCAATTGGTGAGTTGAACTCCAATCTCCCAGTGTTAATTAGATTTTACACTACCTTTTTGAAGGCTAAACAATTCTTAATAGAATGACCAGTAATTTCATCGTGGTAACCACAATGTGCGTTTGCATCATACCAGTAAGGTTATGGCAGTTACAGAGGAGTCAAAGGATAGGGGCGTACTACATCTTCTTTTAATAATGAAGCATATATCTCAGAATAGGGTACTGGTAGTGGTGTGAAGGAAAACCTCTCACTCTCCTTGCTAGGTCCCCTGGATTCGTTTCGGTTGGTGTTCGTGTTATCACTCTTAACCCTTGGCTGGTTATCATGATGCTTTTTGCAGTATCCTTGTTGTATACATTTGCATTATTAACTTCATTTTCTTTTTTCCGATACACGAGCTTTTTGGCATTAGATCATTCACCTGCTTCGATTTTGACACTTTTTATAGCGTTCTCGATGAGTTCACCAGAGATGACCAAATCAGCAAAGTTCCTGGTTGCATTTCCCAATAAATAGCCTAGTTATGGGGCCCTTAAAGTATTTACTAAGATCATTGTGGCTTCTTTTTCTGACAATGGTGGCTGAACATGTGCCGCCATATCACGCCATCTCTAGGCGTACTGCCTGAATGTCTCATTGTGCTTTTTCTCCATATTTTGGAGAGTCCATCTATAGGGAACCATGTTAGTAACATGGCATATTGCTCCAAAAATGCTTTTTCTAGATCTTTCCATGACCTGATACGAGCCTTAGTCAAATGATTATACCACTTGGTGGTAGGTCCTGTCAAACTGTCTTGAAAACAGTGAATCAGTAACTTCTCATCTTTCACATGGCTGGCCATCCTACGACAAAACATGGTGATATGAGATGAAGGACATGTTGTACCATCATATTTTTCAAAATTGGGAACCTTGAACATCATAGGAAGAATTAAGTATGGGACTAAACTCAGCTCTCTGACGTCGAACCCATAGAATAGTTTAATTACTTCTACTGATTTTATTATTTCTTCCAGGTTCTTGAGCTATTGAGTCAATTCTTCATTGGCTTTCTCGTTTTCGGTTAACTCATTCAGATCCAGAGTTAGGTGCTCGGTACTAAATTCTCCTAACTTTCCAACTGACACAGGTGGATTATTATTTAAGAACGTAGGACCCATTTGTTGATTCTCATTATTGATATGAGGTCGGGTGTCTTGAGGTGCCAAAGAGCGAGTAGGGATGTGTACAATTGTGGAACCAGGATGATAAGCAGATTCTGGTGTGAAACTTGAAGAATATATGGATTCCTAGTTAGAAGAGATGAGATTTTCAGCAGGACCTTTTTCAGTTGTAGGTTGTTTCTTGAATATATCCTCTATTTTCTGCAGCATATCCAGTAGTGAATTTGCAATGTCGGCCTCAATCTTTTCCAATTTAATTCTCATTTCAGCTTGAATGTCTTTATGCTCTTGCTCGATACGGGCTAATTTTTCTTCCATCTTCTTACTCACTTTCCTAGTACCGTAAAAGGGTGTTATATTTCTTTGTTGGCCATGGTAGCTGCGATAGGAAACCTTTTTCATATTATTTTTGGATTTTTACTTAATGAATGCTTATCCTAATGTGAAATATTTAAAATTCATACACAATAAAATAAATGTAATGAATAATGAATGTATGCAAAATGAATTCATGCAAGAGGTATTGATCTCAAAAAGTTAACTGTCATAAAAACACTTTCATCGGAGTACAAAAGTTTTCCATAAAATAGTTCATGACTACAAATATAGCTTAACTTTCCTATTAAGCTCTATAATTTCATTGATCAACTATGACATCTTCTTTCCAAACTTAGAAGTCGGATTGATGTGGTGTTCGATAACCTTTGCTTCTACAGCTAACTCCCCAATATACCTAGAAACTTCACTCATTTGTATCATGGCCTTGACTACCATGCTGCTTCAGTTTTCGCTTCGTTCTTCATAGAAATCAGTCGAGTTTTTCCACTATTTAATAGTTCCTTGGAGGGTTCGCTCTAACTCAGTGATTCACACTTGACAACTTTGCAGAGTACTTTCCAGATTTCGAATTTGCCTTTGCATTGAAGCATTCTCCCCATGACTTTCCTTAAGGTCAATTGGTCACAGGAGAACCTTCTCTTGGAATAAGGATTCTTTAAGTTGCAAGATGTAATCACTAAATTCTGTGTTTTTATTTCGACACTGAGCCAAATCCTCTTCAAGTTGTTCGTGTTTCTTGTGTCATTTGATTAAGACTCTGCACTTCCACAATCTTGTCTCTACATCGTTGCACCCAATTGTTGGTTACCTCTTGCCTTGCTTTGAGCCTAGTATTGAAGTTCTTTATTTTCAAATCCCATTTTTTCCTTTCAACATCAAATTCTTCACTTTTTTATCCTCTAACATCAAGTTCGGCAAGCATATTATTCATTTCGGCTTTAAATCCCTTGAACATAATGTTCTTCTCGACCTCAAACCCTCGAGAATGCTATTATTTATATCTTCTAACTCTTTGACTCGGTCTTTCTCTTTCTTCATTTCCTTCATAACCTCACAGCTCTCGACCTTATGTTTTATAATTTGATCCCTCTTATCAACCTCAAGTTCTTCCATTTTATGCTTCCCTTTCTCCAGGCTCTTGAGTAAACGACTATTTTTCGCTTTCAAATCTTGGACTCTACATTTCTCGGTGTTTAACTCTTTGGTCAACTGCTCTGTCGCTCTGCTTGACCCCGATGTTGTCCTGGATTTTCACAGCTCATATTAACTATTCTTTAATTTTTTAACTCAACATCTACTTTTTCTTTGCTCTTTCTTAGCAGTGCAAACTGTGCGGTATGAAAGTCAATGTCGATACCCCACATAATTTTATCCCGTCGTATCTCTTCTAACTCTTTCGACTAACCCTCTTTCTCTGCTTCAAACTCAGCTCTTAGGATCTCTATCTCTGATGGGACTATCTGAATTCGTTCTTCCATAGTGATATCCTTATTTTGGTCTGGTAGAGGAATATTTTCGTTTTTTCTAACAGACCTCCATTCCTCATAATCGGTGTTAACATTACTTTGGTTGCTTTGGCCCAAATACGGAAGGTCTTTTTCCATTCTCTAACTGCATCAAGGATGTTTCTCTTGTAATTGTTTCCATGAAACAAAAACCCAGATGAATGCAACCCAACAATAACCGGAATAAATTGACAGTCCTCATATTGCCTTATAACTAAAAGTGGTGCATATCCAATTCCTCCCCATAAATCGAGTAGCATCACCCAGTTAGTGTTACCACATTTGTAAAGGAACTCACTTTGTATTTGCCAAGAGGCGCGCCAAACAATGTCACTGTCTTGCATATTTCTAAAGGCATCCATCCATGTATCCTTAGTGACTTCTTTTGGCCACTCTTGCTCGAGAAATTCTCTCAAAGGCGAGTAACTGGTACTAAAGCGACGGTACGAGACCTTTTTAGTTTTCCAAAAATGGCTACGGATCCAGAAATATAATAGTTGTGTGCGCATCCTGAAAATCATCCACCTCCAAGCCTTCGACTAGTACTCAATGATCGAAAGGTCTCTGCTAAAATTGCAGGGGCAGGATTGACATTTTTTTTAATTGATCGAATAAATCTACTATTGTAGCCTCAATATATCCCTAGGCTTTTAGGAAAATGACTAGGCCATATATACACAGTGCGAAGAGGTCAAATCGTATTTCATTGTCAGGATGACTTTGAATGATTTCTTTAATATTGGTCCAAGAAATGACTTCACCTTCGCCTTTTTGTTTTGTACGAGCAACCACCCATTCTTCGTGTACTCCTGTAATTTTTGCCAATTTGATTCTGACGGGTTGAGTTTTGATTGACTTCGAGTAAATTTGATTCTCTTGATTGCCCTCTATATGTAACAAGGTTGTATATTCTTCAATGGTAGGAACCATGTCTTCTTAATTTAAAGTGAAACAATTATATCCTAGATTCCAGAATTGAATCAAGGCTCGGAGAAACTCATCATCTACTTCAACATAAAACAAATACGGAATGTCCCCATAACACTGGTAAAACTGCAGCTTCTTACTTGAATCCCACTTTTCCCAAATGCCTCGCAAGTCTTGAATATCGTTTCTTTTTGAGAGAAACTGGAGCATAACCTGCTAAATCTGACACATAATCATCTTGCAAATTGTCCCCCTCTTGTCTTTGCAATGCTTCAGACCACTGTTGTACCTTAGAGTTTTAAACTACTTGATTCGAATATTTTTTATCCATTATTGAAAGCTTTCCAATGTGATGATTAACTCGGAGATCAATACCTTCAACCATGTATGATGCAATGCAAATAGAGAAAATAAAAGAAAAATCATAAAAAGGAAACGAATTAGTTCAGGTAATGAGAAAAATATATATTATGATCATGTCTACCCCAAACATTTTTGTTTATAGTAATCCTACCCAAACATGCTTTCTACATAGCATACTTTAAGTAATACTATAATCCCTAAATCTCATAATTTCTAATTCACATGTATTTATTCAGGAAAAATTAAATAAATTAAAAGAAAAAAGTTAGAGTTCATTTCTCCTTTGTGTATATTTATTCAGGTACTTAAGGACAGAATTTCAGCATTGTCTTAGATCGGGTGAGTTTCTACAATTTATTATATGCAGAGTTCCGGTTCTAAGAGTAAAGATACTCGAATTGTCCTTGTTGGTGCCCCTTGGGCGAACCAGACCCTCAATCCTCACCCATTATAGGCTTAAGCGGATCGAGTTCAATCCGAGATGGCATATTTCCCTATGCCTGACATAGAGAATAAATCATCATGAAGACATAGGGCATATGAACCCCGAAAGCTACTTGCTAGGTCTGACACGGAGAATAAATTCTCAAGAAGACGTCGTTTTCACTTCCACTTAAAAGGGAAATAGCTCGAGTATAAAGCTTATGTTATGCAATGCAAGTGTCTTGTGTGAGGAGAAATTCTCAAACCTTTGACAAATAACCACTTTTAAAAAATGAATCCTAATATCTGAAAATCAATCAAATATAAACATTAGTATATGAGGATATAAAATAAAATAATAAATAATTGAAAGAAATCAAAAGAATCATAAATTAAATAAAACTGAATTCTCAATTTCCAACTATAGAGATAATTTATAATCAATTTAGGGCTTGACCAGATGTCCCCAACGGAGCCGCCAAGCTGTCGTAACCGATTTTCGCCCGGTACGACGTTTCTTAGCGAAAAATAAATAAATAAATGGTTTTAATTAAATCTTTTGGAGTCGCCATCGACCTTTTTAGGTTAGGTAGGTCGAATACTTAAAAACCGCCTTTTAAAAGAGTTTTTAAGAAAATATTATTTTAAAATATAAATCAGTCTACATGTAACCAGAAATTCATTCTTTTTTAGTAATAAAAAGGGATTCGGGGTCGATTACACGTAGGGAAGGATTAGCACCCCCACAACACCCAAAATTGGTACCCCATCGATTATAAATTGTCTCTAATAGTGGAAATCTAAGAATTCAAATATAAATTTAATTTACGATCCTATTATTCCAAATTCAATATCATAATTTTATGTAAAGAAAAATTCTAAGGAGAAATATAAAATATTCTAATATTTCCAATTGAAGAGAAAATAGTCCCTAAAATACTTTAGGACAAATATTTCTCTTTCCAACTGAAATAATAAGAATATGATAATTCATCCCAAGAACTCAATATGAAAATAATTTGATATAACCAAAATGAATATAGCTAAAGTAGGCATATTCCATTATATTTTTTTAGGTTTTTATAAGTAGGGTATTTATTTATATTAAAATATCATAATAGGACATCTAGTTACTTTAAGACAGCCCTTTGTTAATATTTAAAAATAAATAAATATTGTCTTTTAATCAAATTATGAAATCGGTTATGTTATACCTATGAGTCTTTCATATATATATATATATTCATGTGACTAAAATGGAATAGAAAAATTAAAGAGCAATAATTAAAGTACTAAATTTAAAGTATCAAAAATAAAGGATAATAATAAAAATAAAATAAAATTGCAATTAAACAGTGACCAAAATAAAAGAAATTAAAACTGTAGCATCATATTCAAAAATAAATTAATAACATAATTAATTAATGACTAAAATGGAATAAAATAGAAATTAACAATCAAAAATCAAAATAAAAAAAAGAATATTGGTGACCAAAATAAAAACACGCCTAAACTAGAATGGTTTATGGGTGATTAACCCACTAATTAGTGATTTAAATATAAAAACACGCTAAAAGTCCAGGGACTTTAGCGTGATTTACCCCAAATATAAATTAAATCCCCTATTAACTAAAACACAAAACTTAGCAAATATATAGGGACTTAAATTTGATTTAACCCTAAAACTAATGGCTAAAATGTAAAAGACGGGTAAACTAAGAGGACCTAAGGATATTTTACCCAAAACCTAAGCTATATATATGTATCATTTCCCTTTATTTGGCTAACCTAACCACTTTTATTTTCTTCTTCTTTTCTCTCAAACGAGAGAAGCCAAAGCTTCTACTTTCTTTTTATTTCATACACAGTTGAGAGCCATAAAACCCCCACAGCTCATCGTCGGTCACTGTAAATCGGTGGCCAGACGCTCTTCCGATCATCCCCACACAAAACTCGAACCTAAAATTTATCCTAAAAAATTAAATCCCGATTTGGGATTAAACTACCAAAACCGAGACTAAAAATTCTCAAGCCTTCCTCCGATATTTCTCCGGCGACATAGACTCCGACGAAGAACTAAGAACGAGGTAAAATCATTCATTTATACTATTCTTTTTTTTTTATTTTAGCTTACTATTTTTTATTTCGAAAAAAATAAATAAAATATAAAATACAATATTGAAAAATAAAGACCAAATGTAAAAATAAACTTTACCATATTTTTCTTTCTGATTTTCTTTGTATTGCTCTTGATTCCTCAGTAAAATTTACATATTGTTTTGGGGTTTTTATAACCCCAGTTTACATGTAAAAAATTACACTATTTTTTTGTTTATGATGATGGGTTGAACGTTGACGTGGGGCGTTGATGGTCACGGGTGGAGTTGTCGGCGACATGAAACATTTGAGTCCACAGGCGAGGCGGCTGAGCTAGAACGAGGAGGGGCAGCTGGCTCCTACTGGAAGCCACAGGTGGAGGGCAACTGTTGTTGAAGCTGTTGAAACGTAGAGCAAGGTAGTCCACGACTTGGTTGTGGTGTTGGCAGCTGCTGTGTGGAGTGGAGAACTAGTTGTCGTTGGTGGAAGCTACTGGAACGTGGAGCTTCTGGCGGGTGCTAATTGGAGCAGGGAACCAGCTATATTGAGGTAAAAATGGTGATTACACCATGAACAAGGTTTTACTCGTGCCCACATTTGATTGCCCACTTGCACATATTGACATGTTATAAGTTTTTTTTTCCAAAAATCATTTACTAAACTTGAGTTTTTGTTTTGTCTTAGCCATCCACTGATAAAATAATACTCATTTAAGCCATTGTATATATTAAGTTAGACTATTAACAAAAAATTAATAATAAGCTTGAGCACATTCCATGTCACTAGCATGAGCAAAATATAAAAGAAAAATGATTTCTTAAAGAAAGATCAATGAATAAATTCTAATATGAAAATGAAATTATTTTTATGTTATATTTTTCTTGATAAGACAAACGTAAGATTAATTGAGATTGAAAAATAGAGAAGATGAATGTTTATTTGGAGCCACATATTTTTATTACATAAGAAAGTGATAAATGACAATTTATTTTCATATGGTTCCCCTTATTGAAGAGCAAAGTGCGGGCTTAGACGTGAAGCTCTTATCATATGTCAACTCCAAATAATCATATTTGATTCTTGATTTGAATTTCGAACCTGCGGTAAGGCTATTAATAGTCTTGTTGATGCCTTTCTATAAATGTAACTTCGTCATTCGCCTTGAGACTTTTCTCCATTGAATTTTGAGGCCAACTAAAAGACACTCAATTCCCAAGTTGTTTATGTGCAAGGGATGTGCCCACAAACGCCCACTTCTTCAAATTGTCTATAACGTCAACCAAAAATCTTATACTTTCTTCAAATTGGAACAGGACAGCCACAACAACAAATGAGAACACTATGACGCATTGGTTGATTTCGATTTGGGTTAACTTACATACCTATGCATGCCTTGTCCCCGGTCCTTGTCTCACAATAATACTAAATTTTAATATGTAATTTCATATTAATCTTTGAAGATATTGTGAGAATAACACTCATAACATACTCTTATATAATTTATAAAGAAAAATGTCTTTTTGAAGTATAGGTGAATACCACTTTGATGAAAAGGCATGTAATTTTTCATCAATGAAGTATTCCCTCGATTAACAGACACTACTTTTCGTCATTATTCTTCTAAGTAAACGTTGAATAAAACTAATTTGCATTGATTATATGTATAATATTATATGAATATTTTTCCAAATGTTTGGAATAATTCATTTAAAGTAATGAACCAAATACGAAAATAATACCATAATTTTAAACGTCTGAACCGGTAAAAGAACCAGCGCCTCTTTCTGCCTAGTATCTAGAATTATAAATCATATATAATTAAAAAAGATAAATAATTTATTTAGTTATACATTTATTATTTAATCTGTTTTATTTTTCTATTTATTATTTTCTCAAAATTAACTTAATCTTATATATATATATATATATATATATATATATATTTGTTATCTACTATTAAAAAAATTTAAGGTAATATTGGTGATAATTTTTAAATTATTTTTTTACTTTACATTTAAATTTTTAAATTATTTTTTTACTTTACATTTAATTTTTTTATAAGACAGAGAAGGTTGAAATCTTCCTTGGGCCCTCTTAAATTTATGGGAGTAGTTGAGTGTATTTAATTTTTACTTGCTCTTACAATTTAATTTTTTCTATACTTATTTTTAAAACTTGTTTTATGTTCACCACTAAAATCTCAAAATCATGCCAATATGACTGTATTGATAGTGGTCCAGATTTCTTCGGTGGCAGTTTGACGAGAACAGGCCAAAGTTCGCGTGCCAGGAAAGGTCGAAGCCTTGTTCTGTTTGCTAAATGAAATTGTGCATGTCCTCCCTTGCAGTTTTCGCTTCACAAAAGAGTCTGCAAGGAGTCATTCAACGAGAGATGATTAAAGTAGATTGAAATGAAGATGGTAGAAAATTTGACAGTTTTCGAATAGTTCTCGAGTATAACGTTTGTGATTAGAGGTGGTTATTGGCCTATCTTAGGGTGAATGGTTATATTTGGTTGAAGCTGTTCAATTGAGGGATGTTTTGGATTTGCATTGGCTGAGAATATTTTCTCAGTTTTCTTCTACAAGGTAATGTAGTTGAAGCAAATATGTCTTCATTACATATTTTTCTTGTTCGTCCTATTCGAATGGTTTAGTTCTCTGTTAACTGAAATCAAGTAGTATCCCATCAAGGCATTCTACACGTATATTGTGCTAATCAGTGAGTTAATCAAGTGTTTAATTAGTTGAATTTGAGTTCTGGGCTTTGTTCGTACCATTAAACAAAGCTGGTCACTTTGATTGCTTCTATCGTCTTCAAAATAAAAACATTTCAGAATAAGATCAATGGCTTAAATGCACTGTTTTCCCTATAAACCACGCACTTCGTATCTACTTGTCACATTTCAGAATAGACTACATTTTGTTTGTCAAAATCATTATTAAACTTGAACACCATGTCACTAGCATGAGCAAAATATAAAAGAAGATGATTTCTTAAAAAATTCAGTGAATAAATTTTAATATGGAAATGAAATTATATTTATGTTTTAATTTTCTTGAGAAGTTTAATTGAAAATTGAACAATGAAGAAGATGGGTGTTTATTTGGAACCACATATTTTATTACACAAGTCATAAATGACATAATTTTATTTTCATATGGTTCCCCTCATTGAAGAGCAATGTGCACGCTAGACATGAAGTTCTCCCCATATGTCTATTCCAAATAATCTGATTTGTCTCTTGATTTGTATTTTGAACCTACTTTCAGGCTCTTCATAGTCTCGTTGATGCCTTTCTATAAATGTGATCTCGTCATTCTCCTTTAGACCTTTCTCCATTGAAAATTGTGGCCAACTAAAAGATACGCAATTCCCAAATTGTTCATGTGCAAGGGATGTGCCCACAAATACCTACTTCTTCTTCTAACTATCTATAACATCAACGGTAAACCTTATACCTTCTTCAAATTGGAACAGAACAGCCACAACAACAAATGGAAACATTATTACGCGTTGCTCTATTTCGATTTGGGTCAATCTCCTTACGAACCTACGCCTGCCTTGTTCCTGATCCATGTCTCACAATAATACTAAATTTTGTTATGAAATTTTAGATTAATACGTGAGGATACTATGAGAATAACACTCATAATAAAGTTCTTTATATAGTTGACGAAGAAAAATGTCTTTTTGACGTATAGGTGGATGCCATTTCGATGAAAAATTATGTAATTTTTTATGAATGAATAGATGAAACCTTCCATCAACTAGAGTGAACAAACATTTCTTTTCGTCATTATTCTTTAAATAAAAGTTGTATCAAACTACTTTTCACTGATTGTTCGTATACTATTATATCATTTTTCTTGACCATATGTTGTGAATAATACAAATAATCCATTTAAGTAGTAAAATCGTGCATATCCTCCCTTGCAGTTATCGGTTTTTCACGTTACCCTAGTTTTCTTTTGCTTGGAATTTAATACTTCGTGCATTACATCAAGTTATATAGGTTTTATTATTTACCGTTTTTTTGTTTGGCTAATATATTATTAGTTAATATACAACTTAAATAAATATTATTAAACACACTGCTTATATTTGTGGAATATCTCTATGAAAGAGGTGACTCCGTTATGGAGTCATTTAACACAAGCTTTAGAAAAGAGCCTTCAACTAAGCCTGTGGGTTCATCTAACTATTGATGATAAAAATAAAACAGAAAAAAAAATAAATTTAGTGTTAATTTTAAAGAAGAGAAATAGTTGTATAACCAAAACAGAATTACGAGAATAATTGAGTAACTAAATATGTAGTTTATTCTTATTTATTAACATAATTAACGGTTTTAAGTAAATAAAATAAAAATTTAAATTTAAGAGAAAATATTCCAAAAAATATTTTAAGGGCAATGGTACATTGCAACAAATATAAGTGAGGTTTCCGGTGGGTATATGTCACATCACTAAAATAATGATGTAATATATATCAAATCATCAATTAAATACATATAAAAATATCACGACAACAATCTATATTGATCGTTAATTATTTAAAATTTTCTTTTAACACGAGTATTTTGACTAAAAATTAAAATAATAAAAAGCTAAAATACTAACAAAATTAGAAATCAATGTTGTTTTATACAAATATTGGGTAATTTTGTCACTATACCTGATATTAATCAACAAAGGTTTAATGCACAGTTTCATCTTCAAACTATTGAAGTGAATTAAAATAAACGGAGGAAAATTTTAAAATCAGATCAAGCCGAAATATTATTTAAATGTCAAAGTGAGATAGTTCGGGACTACTGTAGACTTGGGCTTTAATATTTCTTTTAAAACCCGTTATCTTTTTTACCTGTGATTCTTCCTCATCAAAATTCATGACCGTAGACAGGATCATTCGGTTCGTCTGAGGTATGGCTTGACTCAATCCGAATAGACAAAATATTATAATTATTTCTTATATTTTTAGAGATATTTCAAATAATACCCTTTTCTATTTTTTATTTGTTTAGATCCTTATTTTACTTAATAAAAATGAATTATACATATAGAAGTAGGTAGGACAACGTGAGTTTTGTCCTAAAAATAGTTGAATTTTAAGTCGGGTGAGATCCTCTTAAATTCCAAATCAGCTCAATTACAAATAAAATAATTAATTTTTGTATCAGATTCATATGGACTAAAATCTAACTCGAGTCCTAACATCTTTAGTTAAAATCCATCTCATTAGATAACTAGATAACATATAAAAAGGGAGAGCTTCACGAGCATGATGAGTTGAACAATAAAAACAAGTTTTTTAACCGTAAGGATCATATGAAAACGTTTTTTTTTTTTTGAACGTATAGAACATTTTCAAGATGAATATAAGGATTCAATTCACATAAAGTAAGCTGGTAAGGTAAGATAAATATCCTTAACTATTTGACCAATTAATGGATTTTAGAAATATTACTTATACTGCAAAGAAAAAAAAATGAAAGAACTGAATTGAAATTCAGATTTAATATTCTAGTAACAATTCTAGCTTTCCTTTGTGTCTTTGGGTTACAATTTTGGGTTTCTTTTTCTATACAATATTTGTTCTGTAATTTCAAACAATTAATTGTGTGGTTTGGTACGGCGGAGCTTGTGAAGAGCTTGGTGGAGCCTTGAATGACTTTGGACATCTGGAATCCCGTATTCCGATTGAAAGAATCTTGAGTTGGGAGATTCTACGGCGGAACTCTTCTTACTCTTCCCTGATAGTGGAATGTTTGGCTTTTGCTCTTCATTTTTGTGCAGAAAGTGTTTCAAGTTATGCTCATATGAAAATGGAAGGTATTAATCGATGAACATGAAAGGGTTACCTGATTGCTAAGTTTGATTCTTGAAGATTGGCCACCCAAATATTGAAGCAGTTCCAAGAATTTGGACTGCCGCAATTGCGTTCAATTTTTCCAGTAATACCAGAGAAGTCCCATGTTCTATCTCCAACCTCTTGCACCTTTTTGTCTACTTCTGTTCCATGTCTTGCCATGTAAGGCCGCAACAAGCTAACATATACATAATCGCTTCCGTACATTATATCCAAAGCTTAAATTTTTGTTCATTTTTAGCTGCAGAAGAAAAGGAACAAATATGTTCCTTGTAAGACTTGCGTTTTACCTTGGTCTTAGGATACCATAGGTAGATTAAGAGTGTAAGCTTCAACTCCCCATACATTGGCATCCTTCACAACAGTTAACAAATCTAAGATTAGGTTTCTAATCAAATGACATTGGAGGAGCCAATTAACAATTTGAATTACCATGAGATGAATATGTCTCCTATCCTCTCAAAAACTGTCAGAAACGCCACAAGGATCCTGCATAATTCATTCCCACCATCGTTTTCAAGTATACAGAAAGCTAAACGAAGGAAGCACAGGCAAAAATGGAAGATTTAGATAACAATACAGTAAATAAAAAGTTACCCATATCCCTGTTCAATATGATCGGGTATAGATTGAAGGATGGTCGCCCTTGAAAATTTTAATTTTTTGTATAATTTAGATTTTTTTTTTCATATTTTCTATTGATAATCTATTATCACCCTTAACTTATTTTAGGATGTCCATTCAAATTTTATAAGTTCGTTGCTAGCATAAAATTTTGCCTCAGTTAATTTTTTTTAATCGAAAAATAGAGAGAACAGTTTTACTGGTAAACTTGGAGAAAATTTAAAAAAGTTGAATGAAATTACAAAGTTACAAATAAAAATTAAAGAGCCTAACTGAGTTTGACAAGTTCTTAGTTCTAACCAAGTAGGAAATCTAGTCTTATTAACAATTAGCTTGGCAGAGATGAATTTTTCAAGCTTAGCGTGATCAAACAAGCAAATAAATAAAAATAAACGAGATTGAATTGGCCAAA
Source organism: Hibiscus syriacus (assembly GCF_006381635.1). Taxonomy (NCBI): domain Eukaryota; kingdom Viridiplantae; phylum Streptophyta; class Magnoliopsida; order Malvales; family Malvaceae; genus Hibiscus; species Hibiscus syriacus. The sequence continues at coordinate 23,966 of NW_024063124.1, forward strand.
GGTTGTCCAGAATGAGAAAAAGTCTACGGCTAGAAAGGAAAAATGCAGGTAAACACAAAAGAAGCAGCAGAAGATTCAATACCAATATTGACACCAAAATCTGAGTTCGTGGATCTCAACCTTGTTTTTCTCCACCGTTTTAAAGCACTCAAACGCGGGATATGCATATCCAAGAATCAACCTGAAACCACACAAAAAAAAATCAAAATACAGAATCCAACTAAACATTCCTTCTTCTTTGTTTCCAAGACCAAATGAATTAATGAAGTCCCCTGATCTAAACCTTCAGAAATGTAGGAAAGACAATATACTTTTGAATGGAAAGGATGAGAATTGACTTCGGGTTTTGGGGAGAGGAAACTTGAGATCAAAATCAATGAGGGAAATGAAAGAAAATGCAGTTTATGTTTGAGTCTACTGAGAGCAGTTATATATATGTAATTAGAATGAAGAAGAAATGAAAAGAGGGGGAGGGATTTCTTGGCATAGACGCTTTGTTTTTTATTTTACACGCAATACAGTAGCCGAGGGCTTGATTGGGATTCTTTCAGCCCCAATGGGCTTACCGTTTGTTAGTTTATAGTTTCATGTCGGATATTTCATTGGTTAAAATGTACATCTAACTCATTAAATTAGTTTAGTGGTTATAAAAAATATTATTTCTTCGTTTTATTTATATTGTCCATTGTTAATTTTTACGTCATTTTAAAAGATAAAAATTTGTGTAAGAGATGTGTCTTGAAAAAAATTAAAATGACAAATTTATCATGAAAAAATTAAATATTACTTCACTAGGAAACTAAAAAAGTAGAAAGAAAAATGTGTCTAGTAAAAATTATTGATTTTTTTAAAGAGATAACTTAAATGAGATAATTTTAAAATACAAGAAAGGACAAATTTAATAGGTCTCGCAGCCGTCTTTCGGTTGGGCCCGGAATCGGGCTTCTACTTAGATAATTGGGTTAGAGTCGCCACCGATAATTTTAAAGCGAATTTAGGTGGGTTGGATACCATCTTACCTGATCTGCGTTGTACCAGAAATTTGTCGGGTTCGGGAGTCGGTTACGATCAAGGAAGGATTAACACCCTTGAACCGCCCTTTCGATACCAATTAATTTATCGGTTGTCTTTAATTACGAAAATTAAGAATTAAAATTTAAAACATTCGATTCGAATTAATTACCTTTGATCGATTGAAATTCTTCTAAAAAAAGTAAAAAATGTTAGATACTAAAATAAAATATTGAATGCTTAAACACTTAGTGATTTAAAGGACCAAAATGATATCGATGGAAACTTGAGAGTCCAAACAACAAAATTCACAATAATTAAGATATCAATCGAGGATATTAAACAAATAAGACACTAAGAATAGAAATAAATCATAAATAATATTAAGGGCTAAAATAAAATAAACCAGAAACAGGGACGAATAAATAACAATTTGAAACAAACAAATAATATAACAAGTGACCCGAATAAAACAAAACAAAACAAAATATGCATGTTTAAATCGAAACTAGCAAATAAATATCAAAGATAAAAGCAAAAGCATGATGGGACCCGGTAACTAAACCTGCATCGATTTTTTTAGAAGGATGACATTTATTCTGCAAGTTTTTTCCTGTCTGTGATTTGTTGTGTGCACTCTTTAATGTTTCACAAGCAGAATGAGTAACACCAGTAGCTTCATTGGTGAAAGAAGCTGGTGAAGACACATTTACGCTATTTCCCGATATAAGTAATCCGCCTTTTTGAGTAATTTTTGTAGATAATACCAGAAAATCTCGCGTGTCCAATTATGAACCTGGCAGAACTTTTGTTGAGGAATTGCAAGTTGTCCAAAAGGTGCCATTTCTCACTGTGCGAGGAGCAGGCTTAGAATAAGTAGAACCGTTAATGTTCTCATCAGAACACTTATGGAAACCATTAGGACTGGTCGTTGTTGATGACGATGATTTCCCATGAGAAACATTAGTATAACTGCTTCTCGGGTTCTGTTTCTGGTCATAAGAGATTCTCTTCGCTTTATCAGACAACAAATTCCAAGCTTGCGATAAAATTTTGAAGTCCCATCCGCATCTACCGATTTATTTTTGTCGGGATGAAGAACAAGAGCCAGCTTCCTGTAATGTTTTCGAATTGTATCTTCATCAGCAAATGGTTGAACATCAAGCACCCCAGAAAAGCTTTCGACTTCGAATCAACTAATTTGCTCTGTCAGTATATGCAAATACAAAAAACGAGTTGTAAAAAAATCAAAGGCCTTTTTTTTTTATTTTCTATGTTGTAATCGAGCGATATAAAACCCAAACAAAAAATGAAAGTGGTTCTTCCATCTCAACTCAGCTAAAATGGGGTTCAGTGAACTTTGTTTGACCGGTTGGTAAAAGCAATGTGGGTAGCCCAGACGAGGCTCTGGCGGAGAACTTCTTCCATAGATGGACATTGATCCGTGAACAAGAATATGTTCCTACGCTTCCAAGAATACCATAATAAAATAGGAAATAACAGACTCTAAGAGATAGACATACCCGGTATGGAATCAATAGATGAAAGGTTAAGAGAGAACCAATCTAGGAGGGTCTGAGTGAAGATGATGGATCGGAGTTGGAAGGAGGGTTCGAGTTGTAGCCGGAGCCTTGATCTTGAGAGAAGACTTTGCTGGAAATAATAGCACAGGAGCTCTGCCAGTCGGCACTGCTGGAACCGACTCCGTTAGGGAATTGAACCGAGTCATGGCGGTAGATGCATCGGATTGATGGCCGAGTCAAGAGGTTGAGCCACCGAGGGTTTGAAGGGCGAATGATAGAATGGGAATTGAGATTATGCAAAGGAGAAATGGACTGCATATTTGATCTAATTCTTAATGAAAAGGAAGGGAATTAAGAAAATGTTGTTAGAAGCTTGGTGTTCTCTTGAAAAAGAGAACGTCCAACCCCTTTTTTCCCCTTGTTTGTGCATGTCCTGTCCTGTTTTAACTGAGCGGCGCAAGTTCCTTTCCCCCCCCATGAAACGCTCCCCACTCTTCAAGTCAAAAAACGAATGCTCAACAAACCTCCCAAATTAATCGGGATCCTTGCTAGCATTATGGGGCCGGGAATTGTGGAGAGGTGGGTTGTTTGTTGGAAATGGGCCTACAAATTATTAAAAGTAATAATAATAATTATAATATTAAATCATAATAATAATAATAAATAATATATTATATATATATAAATATTTTCAAAAACATATAATATATAAATTTTCAAAAAACTATATATTATATACATATTTTCAAAAACCATTTACAAACTATATAATATATATAGATATATATGTATAAAATAAAATAAAAAATATATGGACGAAAATGAGTGTCTACAGCTGTCCCTCTTTGTCTTTTTTCGTGGAACGAAATATAGGACAAAGATAAAAAGATACTAATTTTCGTTCGGTAGAGTTGAAAAATTGACTCTGAAAGAATAACTCCCTGTCGAATTGAGTTACGGATGACTCCTCCATCGCGAAGTCGGGTCCATCTTGAAATGAAATTGAATTGAAACTGTAGTTCAGAATCAGGATGTGGCTTTAAATTGCAGTCCACCTCGGTATTCTTCTCGGTTTAAAGACTTGAGTTTAGAAATTCGACTGGAAAATAATTCCTCGACTCCACCTTGTGGTCAATAGATTCTCCAAATCGAACTCAAAAATCTTCGTTGACAGATAGCTTTTCTCGACTTAAGTTATGCTGCTGAAAAATGATTTCTTATCACTAATGCACGGCTAACTCAATGTTTTTTCTCGACTTGAAAACCTCGACTGCAACCGGACAGTAATGTGATTGAGGTGTCATTGAGCTGAATGGAAATGAACTCGATAATTTTGTTGACAGATAGCCCTTCTCGTCTTGACCTATGTTGTAAATGATGGCGCCTCTGAGCTGAGCGTAGTCGAACTCACTCGAAGGTTTTGTGTTTCAATAGAAACATTTTCCAAGATTTTTTTTTCAAGAAAAACAATTTCAATGGTTTTTTTTGTGTTTCAAGAGAAACTGTCTCAAGGGAGACAAAATTTTGTTTCAAGAGAAACATGTTCAAAGATTGGTGTTTCAAGAGAAAATATCTCAAGAGAAAATGTCTTAAGAGATACAAAAATTTGTTTTAAGGGAAACTATCTCAAGAGAGACAAAATTTGTTTCAAAAGAAACTGTCTAAAGAGAGACAAAACTTAGTTCCAAAAGATTTTGTTTCAAGGGAAACTGTCTCAAGAGAGACAAAATTTATTTCAAGGGAAACTGTCTCAAGAGAGACAAAATTTGTTTCAAGAGAAACTGTCTCAAGAGAGACAAAACTTAGTTCCAAAAGAAACTGTCTCAAGAGAGACAAAACTTAGTTCCAAAAGAAATTATCTCAAGGGAGACGAAATTTGTTTCATGGGAAACAGATTCAAAGATTTTGTTTCAAGGGAAACTGTTTCAAGGGAAACTGTCTTAAGAGAGACAAAATTTGTTTCAAGGAACCCGTGTCAAGAGAGACAAAATTTGTTTCAAGAGAAACTGTCTCAAGAGAGACAAAACTTTGTTTCAAAAGAAACTGTCTCAAGGGAGAATAAATTTGTTTCAAGGAAAACAGATTTAAAGATTTTGTTTTAAGGAAAACAGATTCAAAGATTTTGTTTCAAGGGAAACTGTCTCAAGAGAGACCAAATTTGTTTCAAGGGAAACTATCTCAAGAGAGACAATTTGTTTCAAGGGAAATTGTCTCAAGAGAGACAAAATTTGTTTCAAGAGAAACTATCTCAAGAGAGACAAAATTTGTTTCAAGGGAAACTGTCTCAGGAAAGACTAAACTTTGTTTTGAGTAAATTAGTCTCAAGCGATACGACCCCTTGTTTCGAGAGAAATAATATCAAAGGCGATATGTTAAAGAAATCCTTTCAGAAGCTCTTAATCGTTGACTTAAGGAAGTCAAATCTGTGGATGACATGTTTGCTGTGACACTAAGTCACTTCATCAGGCACGATATCCTTCTTCGTGAAGTTGAAATCGTGGATGGCTCATTCGCTGTGAAATCGAGCTTTTAATTGGACGTCATTCATTGTGAAGTTAAAATCCACATTTGTAAATTGCATATTTTTCGAGTTCAATATCTTTCGCTGTGAAGTTGAACTCACAAGCTAAAGATGAATGTTAGTGGTGAGCACGATTCCCTTCGTCGTGAAGTTGAAATCCAAGCTTGTATTGTTTCGAGTCCAATATCCTTCGCCGTGAAGTTGAAATTGGATCTGAATGAAACTGTGAAAGTTGTTTTGTCGTCAGACAATCGCCACTTTATTGTGAGATCGAACAACCACCATCAACTTTTGAATGTGCTTTTGAATCGAGTATCTTTCGTCTTGAAGTTGAAACTTGACTCAAAAAGCTACAAAAAATTATGTATGCTAAAAATGATAAATGTGATGCTCTTAAGTATATCTAAGATGCATGCAACATGAATTAATTTTGTTTTATCCCTTGGATGGAACCTCATTTTTGTCTACTGGTCTTGTCCTTGGAATCGACCATGCCCCATTTTCTTCTCAGGTTATTGGTAATGTCACAAGTTCTATTTGATCTATCGGACTGATTGTCTTGTGAAATGCTCGAAATTTGGCATTGTTCGTTATTTCTTCAAGAGAGGCAAAATGAGCCTTAGCACCTTCCAGGACCTTTCACATTTGAGACTGTCCCGTTTGAAAAAGGTCTTCTCATTTCTCTTATTTTAGGGGGAAAAGAAAAAAGAAATATAAAAATGCAAGAATTCCTGTAAAACATTGCCCCATAATCCATGCCTACAATCGAATCAATTCATAAACATGAGTTCAAAAAATATCAAAGGAATCAATAGCTCTTTTAATGCTTCCAAAGTTATAGCTCTTTGACAAATATTCAAGTGGATGTTTTGGCTTTTAGGTTGACCTAGGTTTCAGCCATAAAAATGTCATTTTTTGGTTATTGCAACATGTTTTTTCTTTGGCTTGGCATTTTAATTAGATGCGAACAAAATGATGCAACTAGCATTATCAATTACTAGACCTTCTATTTCGATTCTCTGAAATCTTCCATTTGTTCAAGCTTATTAAGCTCCTCTAACAAAGGTAGTACATAAATATCGGTCTAAAAATGAAATTCTTGAGTGCTCGTGTGAAATTGACTATACCAAGTGTTCCTTAATTCCCTTAGTCCATTTTTACTGAAACTCCTTATTTAAATAAATTTAATTTGCCATTGTCTGGCTAGCTGAATCCATAAAGCCGGGGCGTTTAACCAATTGCTCTAGAGGGACAACTCAATATAGAAATACCTTGATCAGGTTAGCTGAATCTTATCCATAAAGTCGGGGCGTTTAACAAATTGCCTTAGAGGGATAGTTCAAGCTTTATTGTATAGATATAATCACCTTTATCAGGCTAGTTGGTTCTTATCCATAAAGTCGGTGCGTTTAACCAATTGCTTTAGAGGGACAACTTAAGCTTTATTGTATATACAATAGTATAATCTGGTTATATGGATCCAATTTCTTAAGTTTGTTAATAAGAACCTATTATAGTCTAGGTATTTTTGAAAGTCAAGGAATCTTACCTTTAGAGTTCAATTTCCAAGCAACCGACCTAAACTAGATTCACCTACTCGACTATTTCGTTTGTGAAGATCGTTATCATCACTGAACGTCTTAAACAAAAAGTATAGTAATTGACATATGCAAAAGATGCTCCATGTTGTCCGCACCTATGCACATCTAAATACCAAGCCTTATGAAGGGAAAAGACTATATTGGTTCTTAAAAGAGAAGGATATGGTGTTCGAGCATTCCTTTTGGGGAAAAAAAGGTCATTATTTTACCAATTTTAATCATGTCCCCTTGCCAAAGATATATAACTTCGATCATTTACAAAGTTTCTTGACTCAGTTGATATTCAAAGAATTTCAAGTTGTAGATTTGATTCAATGCTCATCATAAATTCATTGAAATATCCAAAGAAAGTTCAAAAACAATTTCCAAATATGAGAAAGTTCAAAAAATAAATTCAAACAAGATGCCTTAAAATTGAATAGGGCCTCATCAGGATGCTCCACTTGCCATGACTCTCTCTGCTTTGTGAGTGTCATTGCCTTCATTGTAAATTTCCAACTCTTTTCTGTCAATCATTAGCTGGATCAAGGCTCTAAATTCGGCACATTCTTGTACACCATGTCCATCTTCTTATTTTTTGAGCAGGTGTTATGCGGATGGGGCGTGTCAAAAGATTGAGGTGGTGTATTCAGTATGTGTTTCCTTTTGATGAGACATGATATCATTAGTTAATGCGAATGCAAAGGAATGAAAATAACAAAATGCAAAATACGTCTAAATGTATGATGCATGAAATATCCGAGGGATTGATCCAAAAATGTGTATGTTATTATAAATAATCCTTTTCGGGGACAAAAGTGTTAAGCCTTAGGAGACAAAAAAACATTTTAAAGGTATGCCCCGAACAGCTTCTGACAGGCTGATTCGTCTTCCACCTTTTTTCCTTCACCAGTTGAATGCCCTGTCGAAACTTTCCGACTTCTCTGGCTAAACTGTGCAAGTGACGAGCTGCTTGCTCAAAAAAATCTCGAATGATTGCATATTTGGCTTTCACTCTCTGTTGAGTATGCTTTCAGTGAAAGCGCCTTTGGAAGCCTCCATCGACAGAAATGATCCGAAGTTTATCTGCTTGTTTCTTGAATTTGTCAACAATGGCATGCCATCTTTGAAGGGACTCTCCAGGTCAATAACCTTTTTCTCGTCTTCCCCCTGCGACCTTTGCTAGCTCGAAAAGTCTATTTTTGATCTACACAGTGTAAATTCCGGACCTTTCTGAACCAGACTTTTGTGTTTTTCATCTCTTTGTATTATAACCCCTTTGTTCATCAATGTAGATTATTCATGTTTAACAAACACATTTTTGGTGGATCAACAACTCTTTTAAATAATGCGAATGATGAAAACAAAAAAAAGAACAAAAATAAAATAAAATAAAAAGAGTTAGAGAGGTAAATCAAAACAATAATAAAAATAAAAAATCCTACCCCACATGCTTATTATTCATACTCGGACATGATCTATATCCCGCATACAAATTTCAAACAAATCCTAACCGCATATTTGTCTAGTTCGCTTGCTTTGAATAGAAAGTAAAGCAGGAAATAACTCTGACATCCTAGAGTTTAAAATGAGGTTTTAGTGTGGGCTCTAAATCCCTGTACTCTCTCGATTTACGTTCTAAAGAGGGTACTCGAGTTCTCCTTGGCGGTATCCCATTGGGCTTGCCCGACCCTTAGTCCTAAGCCCATTACAAGCTTATGTGGGCTAAGTTAAACTAGAGATGATACATTCCCTTATGCCCGCACGGTCAATAAATTCACACGAAGACACAAGGTATATGAATCCTGAAGGCTACTTGCTAGGCCCGCACGGTGAATAAATTCACACGAAGGCGTCGCTTTTACCCCCACTGAAATAGGGTTCAGAGCTCGGGTATAGAGCCTTAGATGAAACACAAGTTTGGAAGGCTGAAATCATTGAAAAAGCCGTCAATACAACTATTTATTTGAAAAAAACAATCAAAGGTAAATAATTGGAATCAAATAAATAAATTAAAATTTACTATTTTCACATAAAAAGCCAACTGAAAATTAATTCTCGCCTGACTCACTTACCTGATCCCCAGCATAATCGCCAAGCTGTTGCGACCGTCTTTCGGTTGGGCCCATAATTGGGCTTCGACTTGGATAATTGGGTTAGAGTCACCATCGACAATTTTAAAGCGAATTTAGGTGGGTTAGACACTATCTTACCCGATCTGCGTTGTACCAGAAACGTGTCGTTTTGGTAGTCGGTTACGGTCAATGAAGGATTAGCACCCTTGAACCGCCCTTTCGGTACCAATTAATTAATCAATTATCTTTAATTGCGAAAATTAAGAATTTAAATTAAAATTTAAAACATTCAATTCGAATTAATTACCTTTGATCGATAGAAATTCTTCTAAAAAAAGTAAAAATGTTATATACTAAAATAAAATATTGAATGCTTAAACACTTAGTGATTTAAAGGACCAAAATGATATCGATGGTAACTTGAGAGTCCAAACAACAAGATCCACAATAATTAAGATATCAATCGAGGATATTAAACAAATAAGACACTAAGAATAGAAATAAATCATAAATAATATTAAAGGCTAAAATAAAATAAACCAGAAACAAGGACGAATAAATAACAATTCGAAACAAACAAATAATATAACAAGTGACCGGAATAAAATAAAACAAAACAAAATATGCATGTTTAAATGGAAACTAGCAAATAAATATCAAAGATAAAACCAAAAGCATGATGGGACTCGGTAACAAAACATAAATCGGGTTTTTTTAGAAGGATGACATTTCTTCCGCAAGTTTTTTCCTCTCGTAATATCAGTCTGTGATTTGTTGTGTGCACTCTTTAATGTTTCACCAACAAAATGAGTAACACCAGTAGCTTCATTGGTGAAAGAAGCTGGTGAAGATACAATTACGCTATTTACCGATATAGGTAATCTGTCTTTTTGAGTAATTTTTGTAGATAATACAAGAAAATCTCGCGTGTCCAGCATTATGAACCTGGAAGAACTTTTGTTGAGGAATTGCAAGTTGTCCAAAAGGTGTCATTTCTCACTGTGCGAGGAGCAGGCTTAGAATACGTAGCACCGTTCCAATCACTGGTGTTTGAAATGTTCTCATCTGAGAACTTATGGAAACCATTAGGACTGGTCGTTGTTGATGACGATGATTTCCCATGCGAAACATTAGTATAACTGCCTCTCGGGTTCTGTTTCTGGTCATAAGCTATTCTCTTCACTTTATTAGACAACAAATTCCAAGCTTGAAATAAAATTTTGAAGTCCCATCCGCATCTACCGATTTATTTTTGTCGGGATGAAGAACAAGAGCCAGCTTCCTGTAATGTTTTCGAATTGTATCTTCGTCAGCAAATGGTTGAACAGCAAGCACCCCAGAAAAGCTTTCGACTTCGAATCAACCAATTTGCTCCGTCAGTACATGCAAATACAAAAAATGAGTTGTAAAAAAATCAAAGGCCTTTTTTTGGATTTTCCATGTTGTAATCGAGCGATATAAAACCCAAACAAAAAATGAAAGGGGTTCTTCTATCTCAACTCAGCTAAAATGGGGGTAAATGAACTTTGTTTGACCGGTTGGCAAAAGCAATGTGGGTAGCCCAGACGAGGCTCTGGCGGAGAACTTCTTCCATCGATGGACATTGATCCGTGAACAAGAATGTGTTCATGCGCTTCCAAGAATACCATAATAAAATAGGAAATAACATACTCTAAGAGATAGACATACCCGGTATGGAATCAGTAGATGAAAGGTTAACAGAGAACCAATCTAGGAGGGTCTGAGTGAAGAGGATGGATCGGAGTTGGAAGGAGGGTTCGAGTTGTCGCCGGAGCCTTGATCTTGAGAGAAGACTTTGCTGGAAATTATAGCACAGGAGCTCTGCCAGTCGGCACGGCTGGAACCGACTCCGTTAGGGAATTGAACCGAGTCATGGCGGTAGACGCATCGGTTTGATGGCCGAGTCAAGAGGTTGAGCCACCGAGGGTTTGAAGGGCGAATGATAGAATGGGAATTGAGATTATGCGAAGGAGAAATGGCCTGCATATTTGATCTAATTCTTAATGAAAAGGAAGAGAATTAAGAAAATGTTGTTAGAAGCTTGGTGTTTTCTTGAAGAGGAGAACGTCCAGCCCCCTTTTTCCCCTTGTTTGTGCATGTCCTGTCCCGTTTTAACTGAGCGGCGCAAGGAACAGTTCCTCCCCCCCCCCCCCGAAACGCTCCCCACTCTTCAAGTCAAAAAACAAATGCTCAACAAACCTCCCAAATTAATCGGGATTCTTGCCAGCACTATGGGGCCGGGAATTGTGGAGAGGTGGGTGGTTTGTTAGAAATAGGTCTACAAAATAATAAAAGTAATAATAATAATAATAAATAATAATATATTATATATATATAAAAATATTTTTAAAAACATATAATATATAAATTTTCAAAATGATTTTAAAAACTATATATTATATATGTATTTTCAAAAACCGTTTGTAAACTATATAATATATATAGATATATATATATAAAATAAAATAAAAAATATATAGACGAAAATAAGTGTCTACAATAGGACAAATGGTGTATTATTTTTAGATAAAAAGCATGAGTTTAAACAATTATTTTTACGAGTATATATACCCGTTGTAAATGAGTATAAAAATTTTCAAGAGATGTTCACTTTTAATCACTATACACTATTCAAAAAATATGTATCTCATTGATTTATTTGGATAATCATTAAATATACTTTTAATTTTATTTATATAATAATTCTTTAATTAAGTCAAATTAGATAATTCAACCTTTATTAATAATAAGGCATAATGCAAACAAATACCCCTAACGTTTGACAGTATATGCAAATTTGTCCCTATTTTTTTTTGAACATTTATGGAAACTGTTAGTCAACTGACGGTCAACGTCTCCAACTGACTAAGCAAGCACATGTGAACACAAATAATGAAATGACATGTCCACGCCACTAATGTATGCTGAAGTGGAATTGACAAGTCAAATTTTTTTGTTAAAAAAATTAATATTTTTAAGAATTTTATACCAATGAAAGAGTGACACGTGACATTATTCTATTGATGCGAATTGAAAAGGATGAATAAAAGCCTACTTGCGTGGAAGAGGACTTAAACCTGGGGTAAGGGCATGAAATGAGATGCCTCTTACTACCAAGCCAAGCATACTACTCGGTTTTGTAATAAAACAAAACCTTATTTGACCCATAATAAATCTACCCATACTACTTACTGTTTATATATTCATTCCAAGAAGATGGCTCTTCTTATTAGATTGCAACACAACACATCCAAATTGAGTTCTCGAATGCACCAAAAATTTACAGAAGCTGGAAAAAAGGTAACTACAAAGGCTCACCTATGTTACCATCTGCATCTCAGAACACACAGGTAAATGAAATACCAAAAAATTCACAAAGAAAATTCTAGTTTCATTATTCATAAGAAAAATCCTTAAACCTGTCTTGGTTACTCTTCTAGAACCTGCTGTTTTCAGGTAAAGGCAACACACAGTCGAAGAAATAACTGAAGTATCCGCGCGGTTCGTGTACCAGCCTCGAAATGATGTCTCGAAATAATATTTAATAAATAATTGACATAATATTTTATTAGAATATTTTCAAACATTTTATTCAAATTTATTTAAAGGTAAATTCTAAAAAAATTAAATTATCAATTAAATATTATTTGATAATTACATTTATTAATATAAGCGACTTAATTTATTAATAATAAAAATTGGATGATGTAATTTGATTAAATTAAAATTTATGATATAAATGATAATCGAAGTTTGATTTAACGATTGTATAACAAACAGAGAAAGTAAAATTAAAAAAAAATCTTATTTAATTAATTAATTCACACAAAAAGGCATGAGAGTCTCTGTGTTTTTGAAAAGAAAATCAATGTGGCACTCGTATTATTTTTTCCTCTCAATGTGACCCTCTAATTCATAAGACAAACCCAATGTAGTCCATTGATCAACGTTTTTCATTGTTGACCGTTACAATCTAGCATGTCAGTTCACGGTGCTGTCACTGACATGACAGTCCATGGTGTTGACGTGGCAGTCTATCTGCCATGTTTGAGTTACTAATTTAGGCAATCTATCATGTCATCCACCACATTAATTTGCCACCCTGGACTGTCATGTCAACACTGTGGACTACCACGTCAGTACCGTGAACTACCACATCCACACTGTAACGGTTAACGACACAAAAATGTAGGTCTAAGAGCCACATTGGGTTTATTTTCTAAGATGGAGGGTGTAATCCCCTAGACCTAGCATATGCATTTCGACTAAGTCTAATGAATTACATTTAAAAATTCTTAAAATATTTTCCAAAAACGTTATTCGATAATTAAAATCATTTTTCAAATAGCATTCATAAAAATATAATAATTAACAATAAAAAACATTGTAAATATAAAACTAAAAGTGACTAGGTAAGACAAAACATGTCATAAATCCGAAGTACAGTAAATCAAGTATCAGTAGCAAAAGCAGTAAACATAATCATAAAATAAATACTTCAAAATAAAGGCACATTTCATCATAATTAAAAGCAGTTTAGAAGATAGAAACATTACAACAAAAAGTTATTCAATAATATGTCGATCCTCCGAGTACCTGATTCGGGTGCCTATAAAAAAGTATCTGAAAGGGTGGAAACAGTTTGGAAAGTATAGGGACCTCTAATGCCAGTTTAGGGTATTTTTCTCTAATCACCGTCGTCAGCGACTGGCGACCGGCGCGACGGAAGGTCGTTGGGATCTGGAAATTTGGGAGAGATAAGAGGATTTTCTCTCATCCCCTCTCTCTCTCTCTCTCTCTCTCTTTTCGACTGGGGGTTAGAATGAGGCTAGGTTAAAAAAAGGGCTTATAATGATATATATATATATATATATATATATATATATATATTGTAGATACTCGATTTGTCCGGGGCCAAGTCGGAGCAGACCCGAAGCAATGAGAGCCCAGATGAGCCCAAACCAGATGGAGGCCCATCTCAAGCCCGATGGACACCAGCTGTATGCAAAAGAGGAGAGAAATTGGGGTTGGTTTTTAGCAGTTAAAATTACTAGAGTGGAGGAAGGGGTCAATTTGTTTCCATAGTTTATCAAGGGGATCAGTTTTTAAATTTTGTGAGGAGAAAACCATTAAAAAGGAGGAGAGAAAGGACATGTTGTTGGTTTTACAGAGAAAAACCAATAAACGTAAAAAATTTTGTACAAAAAAGAGGTATTTCCCTCCTATTCGAAGATCAAAGGAAGCAAAGGATCTCTCTTGTCATTGAATCAGAGTAATACACAAAATCAAAAAGGGGTACTTATTTCTATGTTTCCATTCTCAATTGTTTTTGTAATTTGCTTGTACATGCATATGCTTTGAGTCAAAATCAAGTTAAAATATATAGAAATAATAGTACATTTACCTTAGAGGTTCGGGGTCATTTCCGGTGCTACATTCGAAGGAAAAAATAAATAGTCGGCTTAGGTTCCTAAAAAAACAGAATAAAATCAGTAAATATTTTTGAAATCAATTCGTTTAAGGGTTGAATGCAAATAGGAAAAGGGTTTTAGTCCATTTACCTTATTCGTCGGAAATATTATCGTCGGTTTTGTCGGAGTATATAGTGGGTATCATCGTGTGAGCTTCGAAGCGTATATAGTGAGGGAGAGAGTTTCGATCGAGAGAGGGGAGTTGAGGAAGAATAGAAATTATAAGGGGTTTTTTTTTTATTTGGTCTGATCGATGGCCATCAAAAAATGAGTGAGGCAGTAGCGTTGGGAGGCAGCCATTAAGGTTCAAGTTGTGTGGGTTTAGTGAGAGAGAAGAGGGGAGAATGGAGAGAGAAAGTGAGGCGTCTGTGCACTTTTGTTTTAACAAATTACTTAAGTTTTTTTAGTTAAGTTATAGTAAAGTTTTTGGTTAAATTAGGTTTAAGTCCATTATATTTATGCTTGCTTTTCTTTAAGTCTCTGTTTTAATTTTAAATTAGTTGTAGTTTAGCATGTCATGTTTTTATTTTTATATTTAAGTCACATTTGTACATTATATGTTAATATTCATGGTTTATAGTTTTTAATTTTAAATGCACATATAAATTTTTGTATGTCACGTTGTATGATATTTTTAATTTTGTTTAATTAATTTTGGCATGACATCCTTTTTTGCACGATTCGCATGGTAACCTCATTTGCATAACTCGACATATAACATAATTGGATTAAGGGTAATGCACTTTTAATTTAAAATTGTTTTAAGTGGGTTGTCATAACGTATTTGAGGTCCACTTTTAATGATTGTAAAATAAAAGTGTATCACATTAGTGACGCCTAAAAATTGATTCATCACTTTAAAATTTGGGAATGGAAGAAAAAGAAATGTTTGACTATTTAAATTTATTGAGAAAAGGTTGTTATAGCTTTTAAGATCTGGTCTCAATATTTATAAATAATCGAACAATCTTTATCTTTCTAAAATGAATTGGTAATTTTAATTTAATTTATTTGGGTGCTTTTGAATATTATTAAATTCACATCTTTGTTTTATGGGATCGAAAATCAAATTAAGTTCGAATTTGTAAAGTTCATTGCAAAGACGTTAATTAATCGACTAGGTATCGATTTAGGGCGTTGTGGGGGGGGGGTGCTAATTCTTCCCCAAACGTAACCGACTCCCGAACTCATTTTTTGGTAACGTAGATCACAATTTGTTGTTTTAATTAAAATTAATTTTTATTTAAAATGACAAAACATTTAGAGAAAATAACCTCAGTGACCAAAAATGCCTTATAATATACGATTTTAACCAACTTTTTTTGGATTTGCCAAAATGACCAACTAAATCGCAATGTGATCGATAATTCGCAACGCGATCTCCGGTATTGCAAATCAGTTTCCAGATTCACAACGCGAACTTCGACTATTGCAATGCGAGCTTGGACTATCGCAATGCGAACTTGGACTATCGCAATGCAAACTTGGACTATCGCAATGCGAATATGTAAATCGCAATGTGATAGTCGACTATCGCAATGCGAACTTGGACTATCGCAATGCGAACTTGGACTATCGCAATGCGAACTTGGACTATCGCAATGCGAACATGTAAATCGCAATGTAATAGTCGACTATCGCAATGCGAACTTGGACTATCGCAATGCGATTCGACTGGTGGTATTGCATTTGTTTCTTAAGAATTTTCTCTAAAAAGATAGTATTCGCGCGGACGTGTCGAAGACACGTATTACCACGACCACGACCACGAACCGACCCGACCCGACCCGACCCGACCCGAGACGAGACGAACGGCGGCGGCGGCGGCGCGCGAGAGTCCCCCTTGTTCTCTATCACTCAACAAGGAAGTGGGAAAGCCAAGCCTTAAATACTATTCCCAATAGTGTTTCCAATACTATGTGGGATTGAGCATTACCAACACTTGTTTCTAATACACTGTGATTATTCAGGAAACAATTAACAATCATGCACCTTAAAACAACTGAATCAGCAACCAATTGCATTAGTATTATACGATTAAATATGTCATAATTAAATGTCAATCTACAATCAATCGCGATTATTGCAATTTTAAGCAAAACATTCAAAAAATAATATCACTATTTAAGGCTCAATCCCACATAGTATTGGGAACAAGTGTTGGTAATGCTCAATCCCACATAGTATTGGAAACACTATTGGGAATGGTATTTAAGGCTTGGCTTTCCCACTTCCTTGTTGAGTGATAGAGAACAAGGGGGACTCTCGCGCGCCGCTGCCGCCGCCGCCGCCGTCCGTCTCGTCTCGTCTCGGGTCGGGTTGGGTCGTGTCGTGGTCGTGGTCGTGGTAATACGTGTCTTCGACATGTCCGCGCGAATACTATCTTTTTAGAGAAAATTCTTAAGAAATAAATGTAATACAGTCGTTGCGATTTTGGACTATCGCAACGAACATAGAATAAATCACAACGAATTTGGAATAAATCGCAACGCGAACTTCGACTATCGCAACGAATTTGGAATAAATCGCAACACGAACTTGGAATAAATCGCAACGAATTTGGAATAAATCGCAACGCGAACTTCGACTATCGCAACAAACTTGGAATAAATCGCAACGCGAACTTGGACTATCGCAATACGAATATGTAAATCGCAATGCGATAGTCGAAGTTCGCGTTGCGAATCTGGAAACTGATTTGCGATACCGGAGATCGCGTTACGAATTATCGATCGCATTGCGATTTAGTTGGTCATTTTGGCAAATCCAAAAAAAGTTGGTTAAAATCGTATATTATAAGGCATTTTTGGTCACTGAGGTTATTTTCTCAAACATTTATGGGTGCCCAATCACACCTTAATCAAGGATTGGTGGCGACTCTTTGAACCGTTTTTTTTGCTATCGTAAAGAAAATCCAAAATATTTCGAAACAAGAGGTCTTTAAATCGTATTTGTTTTTAAATTAAAAATCAATTGAAAGAGGATAATTAAGAATTAATGTGGTTTTTAAAATCTCACTTTTTTAAAAAAAATCGTTTCGACAGACACACACACAGATATATATATATATGATTTGTGAAACTACGTCGTTTTGGGATTAGGGTTTCCTGAATTTGGTGCATGGTCTAATCACGCGAGAATGGTCTGGTTCTTTATAAGGTTTCATTTTAGTCACGAAATACGAGTTTATGTTTATCATGATTTGAGCCTTTATATTTTTCGCGCATTTATTTTGGTCACCTCAGTTTATGTACTGTTGTTCATTTTAATTTTAGCATGTAATTTTAAATATATTCATTTCAGTCATTGTTTTAATATTGTGTGTTTTGGTTTATTTATGCGTTTGGTCCTCACTGTAAGTTGTTATGTTTCAATTTGGCTCCTACATTTTAAAGCCACTTATTTTTGGTCCTTGAATACGTGTGCTATTTATGAGTAGATATTATGTTTCTGAATATTTGCATTGTGATTGTGTAATTTATTACATTTATTTTAGTTTTTAAATAGTTTTTTTTCTAGTGTTAATTTCCTTTTTAATGTGTAGATGTTGACCTTAATCGGTTTGGCCCTTAATTTAGCCTTTATTTAAATCCTAATTTAAGTAACTTTAACTTTTAACCTCCATAAATTACGAATCCCTTTAATTTAGCTAACTTTGATTTAAAATAATTTATATTCGGATCTATTAATTAAATATATATAAATTATCCTAAGTTTAGAGTTTAAATGTATTTTATATATAATAGGTGTATATGTTCCATATAATATGATGTCTACTTTTAATAATATACCCTTTAACTTCATTTCCGATTTCATTTTAATTTCTTTTTTTTTATTGATTTGACTCACTTTTCATACCTTTTAAATTTATTTTTTTCTTCCCATGTATTTGCATCAATCTCGTTATAGTATATTAATTTATTATTAAATATGTTTCTTTCCTAATTATGCGCATTTGTTTTATTATAACATATATAATAAATGTATTTATGTTGTGGTGTGTGTGGCAATTAACGTGTACTTAAGTAAATAACTTTTGAATGCATGTTGACCTCATAATGTTCTCCATTTCATTTCTTTCCATGGTAAAGTAATACATATTTGTTAATAATGAATTTATTATATGTTTCATTACAATATTTAGGTATACGTGTATTTTTATTTTTCTTAGTCATAGTTAAATACTATTAGTTTTTTAGCATGTTTATAATTTACATATATAGTTGCATTCACTTGTACATATGAATTTAGCTATAGGACATCTTTAATTAATTTTGTATGATATCCTCATAAGCATCACTTGACTCGAATCGAAATAAATCGACTAAGGGTAATATTCGATCATTTTAATATTATCGTAAAGTGATTGTCTTAACGTATTAGAAAGTTATTTTCGATAATTTTAAAATGAAAATCTATCCCATTTAGTGACACGAATTGAATCAATTTCATTTTTTAAAATTCGGGAAATGAGAAAAAGACAATGTTCTTTTAATTAAATTCATCGAGAAAAGGTTGTTAGAACGAATCTAAGGCCTCGTCTGAAGATATTTAAATAATTGAACATCCTTATTCTCATTAAATATCGATAAAATAATTAATTAATTGTGCTTGCTTGATGTATGCTTTTTATTTGTTTTATTTTTGCATGTGTTTTCCGATAGATTTTCAAAATAGTAACATTCGAATCGACAATGAGAATGGTAATATCCTTTCATTTCGGTCGGAGTAATAAATGAATGCTTTAAGGCATAAGAGGTCATTTATTTTCAATTGGAAATAATTTGATATTGCCTTTTTCTCTCGAATTAATATCGATTTTTTAGACGGAATATTAATATCTCTTTATTTCAATTGGGGTAATAAATAAATGTTTAATGCATGAAAGGTCGTTTATTCTCGATTGGAAATCATTAGATATTATTATTTTCACTTGAATCGATATTAAATTTTAAGATGAAATAGTAATATCTCTTTATTTCAATTGGAGTAATAAATGACTGTTTTAATGCACGAAAGGTCATTTATTCTCGATTGGAAGTAATTATATATTATCATTTTCACTCTTAAAATTATGTTGGGTGTTATTATTTTGAATTAATAATAAACTTCAGAATGAAATTTTAATATTTATTTATTTCGATTGGAGTAAGAATCGATAGCTTCAAGGTATGAGAGATAGATTCTTCTCGATAGGAAATAATTAAATATTATCAAGTTTTATTTGAAAATTCAAAGAACATTATTTAGAGGATATTAAATTAAATTAGACTCGAACCAGTAAATTTTATTGCAAAGACAATTAACTAATCCACTAGGTACCGATTTAGGGCGTTATGGGGGTGCTAATCCTTCCCCACACATAACCGACTCCTGAACTCCAATTTTGGTAACGTAGACCTCAAGTTTTTCGTTTTAATTAAAATTAATATTTTATTACAATGACAAAATTATTTTTAGGTGCCCAAACACACCCTAATCAAAGATTAGTGGCGACTCATCGAACCACGTTTTATATATATATATATATAAAGTATAAAGTATATAAGTATATAAATTATATATAAATTATATAGTACAAGAATATAAGTATAAATATATTAACTACATATTATATATATATACATATGTATGATGTATATACTTATGTGTGTATATATATATATATATGTTATACATGCATAAATATCATATATATATATGACCATCCAGCTCAGTTGCTAGAGCACAAGGTTCTTAACCTTGAGGTTGTGGGATCGAGTCCCACGGAGGGCATTTCATAATTCGGAGGTCTCTTACGGAAGCTGCTCTCAACCTGGTGTTGGGGGTAGCCTACTATCTTATCTCCCCCTTACCCCATACATATGGGAAAAAGGGACAGCCATTTTATATCATATAGTATATATATGCATGTATATACATATATGTATATACTTATACATATATATCTTATATGCATATATATATATATATATATATATATATATATTATATTTATATAAAAGTACATATAAATATATAATTAAACATGAGTGACTAAAATAAAAGATTATGAAATAAACATTCACATTTAATAATTATACACATTAAAGAAAGAAGGGAAAATTAAAAGTAATTAGAATGTATACAATATGAAATTGCCTTGAATTAAAATTTAAAGAAGAGATTTACAATTAAACTATGACTAAAATGAAAGAAATCAAAAATCAAATTACAAAGTATAAAAATGACGATTAATAGAAGAATATGAGCCTAATTAACCCAAAAAATCTTATTAGACATCAAGCTCACTTGGCGCCTAACTTCTAGATTTACCAAAATATTAAATAATGAATCTGGCACCAAAATTTTCCAATTTCCCTCAAAATTTTCACACAAAAAAAAATATTTTTTTAAAATTTTTTCTCCCACTACCCATTTGAATATATATTCAATCTCAAATAAATTTATCTTATATGTATATTTTAAAATTTTATGTTAAATTATATTTAAATTATTATATGAAAAAATAAATTAAACTTATAAATATTTAAATTAATTTTATATAATCTAATAAAATCATATTCAATAAATAAATTATTTAATAAAATTAATTTAATGATTATCATTAAGATTTATAATATAAGCATTATAATTAATATAGAAAGTAAATTCATTATTTTAATTATAATAACTAACGATTTATTTTAATTTTTAGAAAATAATCATATTAATTATCATAGTTCATTATAAATTCAAAATCTCACAACTTTTTCGATTGTAACATATAAATAAGGTAAATATCAAGTCAGGTAAATATTAGATAAAATCAACAATAACAAGTCGAATTATTTATAGGTTGAGTCAATTATATGTCATATTCATAACAGGTCAGGTTAATAATAGGTCGGGTAATATCAGTTATTTCAGGTTAATCTCGGGTTCGGGTTCATATCAGTCAGATGCAGGTTAGGTTCACTTATCATATTATCGGTTCAATTCAAGTTCAGGTTGTTCTTAAATTGGGTGCAGGTCGAGTTCAGATCCACAATTTTCAGGTCTAATTCGAATTTAGGTAAACACCAGTTCGGAATCGAATCGATTTCGGTTCACCACCACTCATGTCACAAACAATTTTGACTCAAGTCCGTTTCAGTCAATTTTGAAGGTTAGGTTAGCGTTTTACTGACACTGAATGACAACCTATCGAAAACATTTTACTAGTACCTATTTGGTCAATATTAATTTTTTTAATTAATATAAAGTAATTATACATGATAATATTTATTTTAAAAACTCTTAAATATTTAACAACAAACATTAGATTACCATATATTCCTTAATACTTAAACTTATAATTTCTAAAAATAATAATTATCGTTTTAATAACTGATATAATTTAATACGTTCTGATTGTTAATATTAATTCGATGGTTGTTTATCTACCAATGAAAATTTTATTAATTATTATTTTTCTTTTAATCGACACGTGTAAATGCTAGTAAGTGAGTTATTTTATAGTGGTCCCCATTTATGAACAAATTATGCCAGCCAACCAACCTATCTAACCTCTTTATAATATACCTAATGTTTTAGGTGGCTTATTAAAGTAGGGGTTAATCGATTCCGTAATTTTATAATTCGTGGTTAAGTGCTTGTAATTCTTTTTATCTTATTCCCAAGTTTATGCATCTCATTGTTGCTTTGTATATATACACACAACGTTTACCAATATTGTCGGCAGTTAACTTTCCGTTTTCATCTGTAATTTGCATATATATCCGCTTAATTTAATGTTTACAGTTCAGTCTTTGAAATCTAAATATATCATATTCTTTTATTCAACAAGTTATACTAATATATAAAGCTCACAACGAATCAAGAATCAATTGCCTCTCGTTTCTTCCTACTCTCTGCTTGATTTAAGATTTCTTGTAAGGGAAAGATGAGCAATGTTTCTTCTTTGGTATCACCACTTGGAAGGTATTAAATTACTTCCACAAGCAATTCCTTAGCAAATTCCTTATTACTATATAATTGGTTGCCTTTTGTTATTGTTTAATTTCAGATTGGCTGGGAAAGCGGCGGTTATAACAGGAGGTGCAAGCGGCATTGGAGCAAGTACCGCGTGCCTTTTCCATGAAAATGGTGCAAAAGTCGTGATCGCTGACATCAATGACAACAAAGGAGAAGCCCTTGTCAATAAGCTCGGTGAAAATGATTGCTACATTCACTGCGACGTGACGAAGGAAGACGATGTCCGGAACCTCACCGACGCCACGATCAGCAGGTACGGAAGACTCGATGTAATGTACAACAATGCAGGCATCCTGGACTGCCCCATGAGCACCATTTTGGACATCACGAAGGAGGAAATCGACAAAGTTATTGGGGTAAACCGGGTGGGTGCTCTCCTAGGAGCCAAACATGCAGCCAGGGTGATGGTGCCTCAGCGTAAAGGATGCATACTTTTCACTGCTAGTGCATGCACAGCAATCGCAGGGCTGCTATCAGGCAATGCCTACGCAGTGTCGAAACATGGAGTTTTGGGTCTGACTAAGAACTTGGCAGCTGAGCTTGGCCAGCATGGGATAAGAGTGAACTGTATATCGCCTTATGGAGTTGCAACTCCGATGATTGTACCTAATGAAGCTGAGGTTACGAACATGGAACAGACCCTAACAGGAATGGGGAATCTCAAAGGGGAAACTCTAAAGCCAGAGGGTTTGGCTTATGCAGCTTTATACCTGGCTAGTGATGAAGCCAACTATGTAAGTGGGCTCAACCTTGTTGTGGATGGAGGTTTCAGCATCGTCAATCCTACCATGATGAAGGCATTTAACCTTATCCACTAAATATATTTTGTATTATTATGAAGGCTTGAAAGCGTTTCATGGCGTTAGGGCTCCCTATAAACGTATATCGATAGGCTTTTCAATAAGAAATCTGCAACAAAGTAGTTTCATGGTTGCGGCTAAGGTGTTCATTATAGTTTTGAAACAACTGTAAATAAGTCCTTGTTCCTCCTATTTTTTTTTTTGGTTTATTTGTTTTAAGATTTTATTGGTTTTAAAATTGAAGAAATGAAATTCTGACCTCTAATTTTATAGATTAATTACTTTTTAGGACCTTTTAATTTTATTAATGAAAATTGTTTTAGAGAAAAAAAAATTAATTTCGTGAGGCATCAACAGTTCACCCCTTCTGGTTTAGGTGAAGAGTCATGGTCGGCGATAGGATAAGTTTTGGTTCATGTTTTTATGTGAGATAGAGCCACTCGTGAAGAAGAAAGAGATATGATGTGTATTGTAGGATGTTCCAACCCCCTTTTTCAATTATGTTAAGGGGTATTTATAATGGTTTTGGCTGACAGCATCATGTATAAGGCCATTATAGTCATTCCTAGGTAGATATGATATCCAGACATTGAATTTCACTCTGGAAGATCATGTGGGTACATCAAAGATCTTTTCGAATGGTCTTGCATGCATTGTTACTGGCTCGAAAGCGTCTACCCGGGGGAGATGAGTTCTTTGAAAGCTCTGATAAACGAGACAATTTGTCCAGGGCTCTTGATTTACAGAGTGATAGTAGTTTCTAGAGCTTATCTCTGGACGTATAACAAGTTGTTCCTTCTTAATCAAGGGAATTCCATAAAGTGGCTTGATTCAAGACTTAAGAAGGAAAAATATATTTCATATATTGTCTTCTATGGTTTTGGATATGTGTTTTCTGTTTGTGGTGTGACTTTGCTGTGTTTTGAGTGTTTTTCTATGTTGTATATGTTGGGACTGTCGGGGCACCCTACGACGCAGTGGAAACAAAACTCGATGGTCTAACCAATGATCCAAGTACGTAAAACCGAAATCGGGAGGAAGGGATGCGAATACTTACAGAGGGTTCCTTGAAAAATAGCAAGAACAACAGTGAATACTGGTGGTGTAGATCGGTTCGAATCGTAAGCCTCCACGAAATCACGTCTCGGCCTTTACTCAGTTCACCTGATTGAGAGCAATATTTGTTTTCCCCAAAACTGTTTTGAGAGAAAAAACGGCTTAAGGTTTATGTGTGTGTGTTAAAAACGGCTGCTAGACCTAACACACCCTTTTATATCCATTACCCTAACATCTTAGGGTTTTTAAAGTTATTTCAAATTAACAATAAAATATTATTGAATTAATTCAATTAAATATACATTAAAGACTTATAATCTGAATTATCATCTTTAATATGTCTTTAAAAACTTATTTAATTATTCCGAATGATATATACCAATTAAAAGAGTTGTAATCTAAATTACATTCTTTTAATGCTTACTTACTATATTCGGAATAATTAAAACCATATGTATATCAAATATACATATCATAACTCTAGATATATTTTAGTAACATACAACAAATTGTACATTTTTTGCTCATTTCAATCCTAGGGTGTGACCCTGTAGGTTTTTGTAACGTTAGTATTAATTATTAGAACAATTCTAATATTACATACAATGAGTGACATCTAGCAATATATCAGTGTCACCTAAGTTACAAGAAATTATGATTCGACATATTATCTTCGTGATTAACTCTTTTATGTATTACATCCTTTTGTCCTTTATATCTAGAATAGGCAAAAGTCTTAGAATAGTCACACTTGTATAGCCCATCTATTGTTTTTTGATATCTAGAGTAGACTATAATTAACGAATATGATATCACATATCAACTTATTCAAGCATGACCATGCATTTCTAGTCTCACTCAATCAAGAGGCCTATGATATATTTCCTATTATGTAGGAAGGAAAAATCCCATCTTAACCATATACACCCCACTACATATATCGAAATATATTCAATAACAGTCTTTATAGTGCAACCAGTTATAGAGCATGTTTAACTGTATCAAAACATACAACAATATATGTTGGGATGACATTGATCTCAAGTCTGAGGATCATACATATAGTCATCACCATGAGCAATGTTATGACCGTTACATAATAATCCAAGACATATGCTCATGATGGGTCAATCCAATACATTGTTCTCTAATAATATAATCATGTATCAATTCTGACATCTCTATGTCAATGACAACTCCTTGTCATCAATCAATACCATGTTAGTCTTAAGCATATTATTATTGTCCATGACCATAATAATACTTGACTATGGATCTTTTAATAATGTTATTATATGGACTTTATTATCTTTCAGTTTATGTTAAACACAAACACATAACTGAATATAATAGTGGTAATGCCTTTATTCAATAAAATCGGTAAATAAATATATTATTACAATCATCATATGATTGGTCTTTGGGCATACTCTAACAATCTCCTACTAGCACTAAGACCAATCACTCACATATCTAATACCGAGTGACTCAGTGTGACGATCATGCCTCTGCTGTGTAAGAGGCTTCGTCAAGGGATCAACAATGTTGTCATTCGTGTGTACTCTGCATATTTCCACATCTCCTCGATCTATGATCTCTCGAATGAGATGAAAGCGCCTAAGAATATGTTTGGATCGTTGATGAGATCTGGGTTCCTTTGCTTGTGCAATGGCTCCATTATTGTCATAATGGAGTTCTATATCATCTGATATACTGAGAACAACCCCTAATTCCAATATAAACTTCTTGATCCAAACAACCTCTTTTGCTGCTTAACTGACTGCAATGTATTCAACCTCTGTTGTAGAATAAACTATTGTTTCTTGCTTCGAACTTTTCCAGCTCACAACACCTTCATTAAGACAAAACATAAAACCCAATTGCGGTCGTGAGTCATCCTTGTCAGTTTGGAAGCTGGCATCAGTATAACCTTTTATACTAAGCTCTTCCTCCCCTCCATAGACAAGAAATTTATCCTTAGTTCTTCTTAAGTACTTAAGGATATTTTTAACCACAACCCAATGATTTTCACCAGGGTTCGCTTGATACCAACTCATCATGCTTAAAACATACAATACATCTGGTTGAGTACATATCATGACATACATTATAGAACCAATAGCCGAAGCATATAGAATCTTATTCATCCGTTCTCTTTCTTGTGGAGTTGAAGGACACATTTCCTTCGAAATAGAAATGCCATGTCTCATAGGCAAAAATCCTTTCTTGGATTCTTCCATACTAAACCTTTTCAGCACTTTGTCTATATATGTACTTTGACTTAAACCTAGAAGTCGTCTTGATCCATCTCTATAGATCTTAACTCCTAAGATATATGATGGCCTCACCCAAATCTTTCATAGAAAAACAACTACCTAACCAAGTCTTAACAGACTGTAAAGTAGGTATATCATTTCCTATGATGAGTATGTCGTCTACATACAAGATTAGGAAAGAAACAATGCTCCCACTAGCCTTCTTATAAACACAAGGCTCATCTTCATTTATGATAAAACCAAACTTTTTGATTGCATCATTGAAACAAAGATTCCAGCTTCGAGAAGCTTGCTTTTTAGTCCATAAATGGACCTCTGTAGCTTACAAACCTTTCTAGCATTTCCTGGAATGACAAAACCTTCTGGTTGTGTCATATACGCATCCTTTTCAAGTTTTCCATTAAGGAAAGCAGTTTTTACGTCCATTTTCCAGATTTCATAATCATGGAATGCAGCTATTGCGAGTAAGATCCAGATGGACTTAAACATAGCTACACGGGAGAATGTTTCGTCATAGTCTACACTATGAACTTGTCGAAAACCTTTAGCAACTAATCGCCCCTTGTATGTTTGTACATTACCATCCATGTCAGTTTTCTTCTTGAAAACCCATTTACACTCTATAGGTTTGACCCCTTCAGGTGGTTCAACCAAAGTCCATACTTGATTTACTGACATGGAATCCATCTCAGATCTCATGGCTTCAAGCCATTTCTTAGAGTCTGGGCTAGACACTGCCTCTTGATAAGTCATGGGCTCATCTTGATCCATAATAAGAACATCTCCATATGTCGTAAGGAGAAATCCAAATCTTTCAGGTGCACGACGTTCTCTTGTGGATCTACGCAGTGGTTGTGTTTCTAAATATGTTGAATGCTCCTCAACAACTTGTGAAACATGCTTAACTTCAGGTTAATTTATTTGTTGTTCTTGAACTTCTCCAAGTTCAATATTTCTACCCTTCCCTTTCTTTGATAGAAATTCTCTTTCAAGAAAAACTCCTGATCGAGCAACAAACACTTTGTTCTCGTTAGGGTTGAAGAAATATTATCCCTTACTTTATTTAGTATGTCCAAAAAATATACACTTATTAGATTTAGGTTCGAGCTTTGTAGACATCTGATGTTTTATATAAGCTTAACAACCCTAAATCTTCATAAAAGACATACTAGAACGTTTCCCAATACATATCTCGCATGGTGTCTTTTGAACCGATTTAGATGGAACACAATTTAGTGTGAAAGTGGTTGTTTCAAGTGCATGTCCTCAAAAAGAAGTCGGAAGATCACTATGACTCATCATCGATTGAACCATGTCTAACAGTGTTTGATTTCTTCTTTCAGAAACTCCATTCCACTGTGGTGTACCAGGTGGTGTAAGCTGTGAGACAATCCCACATTCTTTTAGGAGTTTATCAAAATCTATGCTTAAGTATTCTCTACCTTGATCTGATCGAAGTGCCTTAATACTCTTGCCTAGTTGATTTTGTACTTCATTTTTAAATTCCTTAAACTTTTCAAGGGCTTCATATTTATGGCGCATAAGATAAATATACTCATATCGACTTTGTCATCGGTGAAAGTAATGAAGTAATGAAATCCACCTCTGGCTTGTGTATTCATTGGTCCACATACATCACTATGCATTAACCCTAATAAATCACTTGCTCGTTCACCTTTACTATTAAAAGGAGCTTTAGTCATTTTTCCCAACAAGAAAGATTCGTATACATTATATTGTTTGAAAACAAATGAATCTAAGAATCCATCTTTATGGAGTTTTTATATGCGTTTTTCACTTATATGGCCTAAACGACAATGCCAAAGATAAGTTTGATTCGAGTCATTTGTTTTTGATCTCTTAGTATTTATGTTATAAATTGTGTTTTCTTGATCCAAAATAGAGACCATTAACCAATTGTGCCGAACTATAAAAAACACTATCTAGATAAAAAGAACAACAATTATTCTTAATAATAATCTTAAAACCAAACAAGAAATATAAATAACGTTCTTAGTCAAACTAGGCACATAATAACAATCCTCTAAATTTAAATCAAGTCCACTAGGCAAAGATAAAACATATGTCCCTATAGCTAATGCATCAACTCTTGCTCTATTTCCCACTCATAGGTCTACATCTCTTTAGCCAGATTCCTTCTCTTTTGTAGTTCATGTACAGAAGTACAAATATGAGAACCACAACCGGTATCTAATACCCAAGAAGTAGATGTTAACAAATTAACATCAATAACATAAATACCTGAAACAAACGTTCCATTTTCTTTTGCGTTCTTAAACTCTTCAAGGTACATAGGGCAGTTTCTCTTCTAGTTTCTGGTCTTATCGCAATGGAAACTTTTTCCTTCCTTGCTAACTCCCCCTTTGGTTTTCAATGCATTTTTCCCTTTTGGTTTGGTCTTACCATTGCCCTTAGACTTTTCCACTACCTTTTTCTTTCCCTTTCATTTGTCCTTGTGGACAATCAAAATGGGCTTAGGTCCAACCTTTTTTATGTTACTTTCAACAGTTCGTAACATGCCAAGTAACCGTGGCAAAGTCTTGTTAATTTCATTCATGTTGAAATTAAGGACAAATTGGCTAAAGTTATCTGGCAACGATTGTAGGATAACATCGGTAGCCAATTCATCTTTAAGAGGAAATCCTAGCTTTTCCAACGTTTGGATTTAGCCCATCATCTTGATGACATGAGCTCCTACAGAAGTTCCCTCTGCCATTTTGCATTGAAATAGAGCTTTAGAGGTCTCATATATCTCTTGACGTGATTGCCCTTCATATATTTCTTTGAGATTTTGAATCATCTCATATGCAACCATGTCTTCATGTTGCTTCTGAAGCTCAGGAGTCATGGTGGCAAGCATTAGACATCCAACATCTAACATATCATCCATATGTTTCTTGAATTTGTCTTTGTTAGCTCTTAAAGCATTAGCTGCCGGTTCATCAGGAACAGGTTCCTCAATGAGATATTCCTTCATTTCCTGTTTGAGAACAATTCTCAAATTACGAAACCAATCAAGGAAGTTTATGCCATTAAGTTTATCATTCTCAAGGAGTGATCGCAGTGATAAAGTGTTGTTTACCATTAAATCTACAACAATAGAAATATTAAAGTAAGTAAATTTACTGAATTAAAATTTATAAGTAAGACTTTATTTACAAATTACTCCCACTATTTTATTCAAAATTAAAAACCCTCTCTGTTTTAATTTCGAAAAAATTCAACGAAAATTTTTCTAGTGGGTGAGGATCCATAATAAATCAATTTCCTAAATCAGCTTTGGCTTTTCTTTTAGGATAGTGATTATTTAGGTAAGTAACACCTTACTAGTTACATCTCATGTAACTCCTTATTTTTGTGAACAACTTTTGTTTAAGTCATCTCATGACTTATCCAAATATTTAACCTCTAGGTTTCTAATCCTATTAGAATAACCTAGCTAAGTTATTACCAGTAGTCCAACCGGTGAATATCACTTGTTTATTCTTCGCGTTTTAACCAAGATAGATTTATATGCCAATACTTTAGCAAAGCCCACACAATATCGATCAAAGCCTTAACGAGGGTAAATGTTGGATGGTTAAGTTAACTTAGATTATAAAAAGGGATTTGCGTAATTATCTCATCATTGTTCGTTTTAAGATTAGGCCCTTATTGATCTCATCAATATTCATTCTTATTTTATCATTTGATGCATTGCATACATAACAAATATAACAATAAATAAGATGCAATGGTTATAGCCCAAAATAATGACTAAGGTGGCCCATCCCAAGCTAATGGGAGAACCAAGAACCCTAAAGCCTAAGACTACTCTTTAGGTATCTTCTTGCTATTCTTCTGCTCATTGTGAATCTTCATAGGTTTACAATTTTAAAAGAAACTCGTTTTACATATGAGGGAGTAAGATGAGAAGAGAAATAAAATAGAGATATAGAAAGGCACGGCTCGCATACCGTATTTCACATTAAACCATTATAAAGTGAATAAGGGCTATAACCATGCATGTCAAACACCGTGCAAAACAAACATATCATATAAATATACACGTTCTTACGCCTTTGTTAAAAAAAATTTAATATGGGCCTTCAATTTGTACTGCTAATGAGGGGTCAAGGGGCGGAGCCCCTACCGCACATCGGCCGACCGCGACGACCGGGTGAGATTTTTTTGAAAAATAATACTTGCGTTTCTATAGAAAAACCTCACAATTTGGTAACATTTATCAACATAATCGTTCTTTTGGGATTTTCAATCCCGAAGGTTTTCTGCATCGGAACAACCTTTGTTCCACTGCCAAACGCGATCTGTAATCGCACTCCCACGGATCATCATGTCAACGATTGACATATGGATTTCGTAAAATCCTTACAATAACAAATCGATTGAAAAACATATTAACAAATTAACATATTAATCGTTGTGATTATCGATTCAAACAATGATATCAACATATTTACCAAAATCGATAAAACTAGAACATGCATCTCATACATATCGCATCATCCAAGAATTTAACATGAGTTCGGATCGTACAAGTGGCTCTGATACCACTGTTGGGACCGTCAGCGCACCCCACGGCGCAACGAAAACAAAACTCGACGGTCTCACCAGCGATCCAAGTAAGTAAAACTGAAATCGGGAGGAAGGGATACAAATACTTATAGCGGGTTCCTTGAAAAACAACAAGAACAACAATGAGTACTGGTGGTATTGATCGGTTCGAATCATAAGCCTTCATGAAATCACGTCTCGGCCTCTACTCAGTTCACCTGATTGAGAGCAATATTTGTTTCCCAAAACTATTTTGAGAGAAAAAAACGGCTGAAGGTTTATGTGTGTGTGTGTTAAAAATGGCTGTTAGACCTAAGAGACCGTTTTATATCCATTACCCTAACATCTTAGGGTTTTCAAAGTTATTTCGAATTAACAATAAAATATTATTTAATTAATTCAATTAAATATACATTAAAGACTTATAATCTAAATTATCATCTTTAATGTTTATTTAATAACTTATTTAATTATTCTGAATTATATATACCAATTAAAAGAGTTGTAATCTAAATTACATTCTTTTAATGCTTACTTACTATATTCGGGATAATTAAAATCATATGTATATCAAATATACATATCATAACTCTAGATATATTT
Organism: Hibiscus syriacus; assembly: GCF_006381635.1. Lineage (NCBI taxonomy): Eukaryota > Viridiplantae > Streptophyta > Magnoliopsida > Malvales > Malvaceae > Hibiscus > Hibiscus syriacus. The sequence goes on from NW_024063124.1 coordinate 55,494, forward strand.
TAGTAACATACAACAAATTATACATTTTCGCTCATTTCAATCCTAGGATATGACCCTGTATGTTCTTGTAACGTTAGTAGTAATTATTAGAACAATTATAATATTACATACAATGAGTGACATCTAGCAATATATCATTGTCTCCTAAGTTACAAGAAATTATGATTCGATAAATCATCTTCATGATTAACTCTTTTACGTATTACAACCTTTTGTCCTTTATATCTAGAATAGGCACAAGTCTTAGAATAGTCACACTTGTATAGCCCATCTATTGTTTCTTGATATCTAGAGTAGACTATAATTAACGAATATGATACATATCAACTTATTCGAGCATGGCCATGCATTTTAGTCTCACTCAATCAAGTGGCTTGTGATATATTTCCTATTAGTAGGAAGGACAAATCCTATCTTAACCATATACACCCCACTACATATATCGAAATATTCAAACAGTCTTTATAGTGCATCCAGTTACGGAGCATGTTTAACTGTATCAAAACATACAACAATATACGTTGGGATGACATTGATCTCAAGTCTGAGGATCATACATATAGTCATCACCATGAGCAATGTTATGAATGTTACATAATAATCCAAGACATATGCTCATGATGGGTCAATCCAATACATTGTTCTCTACATATAATCATGTATCAATTCTGACATCTCTATGTCAATGACAACTCCTTGTCATCAATCAATTCCATGTTAGTCTAAGCATATTATTGTCCATGCCCATAATAATACTTGACTATGGATCTTTTAATAATGTTATTATATGGACTTTATTATCTTTCAGTTTATGTTAAACACAGACACATAACTGAAAATAATAGTGGTAATGACTTTATTCAATTAATCGGTAAATAAATATATTATTACAATCATCATATGATTGGTCTTTGGGCATACTCTAACAGTATAATCTACCTAGTTGTGTGTACTTTTTTCCTCTAGACAGATTTAAGGAGGTTTTTAATGAGACATGCAATTCGGGTCTATGTTATTAATTAATTTACTTGCTGAACAAATATATATATATATATATATATATGATGGTAGTGTTAGTAGTAAGTAATTTCCTACCGTTAGAGTAATTGTGTCTTAAGTCTCTTGATTAGAGATGAGGCAATTCAATTAATTCCAAGTTAGGATAATGAGTGGAGGTGTCTTGGAACCAATACACAGGTGGGAGTGTCCATTACGAAAATGAAGAATAATTGTCTCAAAAGGTTATCTCATGGAGGCTGAGAGGGAGAGGTATTCGTCTTTTGACGCTTTATAATAATAAAGGATCCCATTTCCTTAGGCCAAGGATTTAGGACGAGGTCCTATTATCTGAGGCATCTCGATACTTTTGAATCAGGTAGAAGATGTATTTTGGTAAGTGTAGAGGCATCTCAACATATATCTAGATAGCTGGTAGAACTTAGATGTATTTTTGTGTAGTTAGAGAAAAGTCATCTTAATACTAGGGTAGAGGAATCTTAACCCTTGTGATCCATATTCATAGGTTTGGCATGTAACAACCATATCCATATACCTTTATGTACACGAGATACATAGGTCACATCACGTTATAAAACTTCTTGTCATTTGAAAACCCATAAAAATTTGTTTCATTTTGAACAACTACAAAATATGATGTTTATAAAGGCAACATACTAAAACTATCACTTTAGTACATTAAAAATATTTACTATCGTTTAATTACATGCCAAATAAATTCTCAAAATGAATAAGATTGTCATAATTTTACTGGTAAGTCAACCTTTAATTGATGAAAGTTGTTACAATAGCTACACTTCTTACGTAACTAATCCTTGCCTTTACCTACGTGTGAAATAAACACACGTTAAGTAATTACTTAGTGATACATAATACTGCAAGAATATTACAATTACATAACAGTATTTTATGAATTCTGAATAAAGAATTTAATTTCGTCATTTATAAGAATCAGTTAAGCCATTGTAATACCCATCTCCTATATACCTTGCCGTACACGAGATACATATGTCACATTATTCTTAAAATAGTTCATCCTTAAAAGATTTCTGAAAATATTTTTTTCTTTTTCTCTTCTAAAAACATAACTTTTTAATATAAAGCAAACATTGATTTAAACCGATATAAGTTCTACTTAATTAAAATTGAAAGCATTTTAATATTGTGATTACATGCCAACTAAGTTTTTACAAAATATCTATATTGTCTTGTGTCACAGATTAATCCACCTTAGTTGATGATCACCACAGCTACAGAGGCACACTTTACTCAGCTAATCTTTTCTTTTACCTACGAGTGAGAAACAACACACGTTAAGCATTTACTTAGTGAGATATAATATAGTAAATAACATTAAAGAATACATAAGTATCTTATAGTTATTTAACTTTAAAAGAAGTTATATCATCCATAGGAATTTGTTAAGTCATTCATATTATATCCAAACCTTGGTCATATTATTCTTAATATCATCTTTAGAATGTCCAACATACTTCTCTTTAGCTCATTAACCTCAAATATGTCTATTTTCATGTATAAACACATCCATTTATGCATTTTAATATATATGATATCCTTTCATGCATTTTCAATTATGGAATCCTTTCTTGCCTTAATGCATCCTTTCATGCATTTTCAATTATGACATAATTTCAGGCCTGATTGCATCCGTTCATGCATTTTCAATTATGACATCATTTCATGCCTTAATGCATCCTTCATGCATTTTCAATTATGAATTCGATTTAGAGCAGTTAATACTCTAAAACTTATTCATAATATTCTTTCCATAATTATAAAATATCATAATCAATATTATAAAACACATTTAAAACTTAATCAATTTAAATTGAATATTCCTCATCTCTCATACTTATAATAAAGAACTCACTTGGCTTGCCTTGCTTTGAAATTCGAAACTTACAAACAACTACTTCGAACTTGGCCTTTGTCTTTTTCTTTACTTGATTCATGAGCTTGATTTCGACCTTCACAATTATCCATTAAGTACACATAACATACAAATGTTAGTATACTCCTTAACCTTATACTTTAAACATATTCAAAATATCATTCTCAATTTCTATAAAAATTTTATTCTAATTGGTCGTTCCAGGCTCAATAGTATTGATACTACTACCTTGGTACCGATACTTCTATACTATGGTACCGATACCCCCTTCCAGTATCGATACCAAAAATTAGCTTCGATGTTGCTTGATATCGATACCCTTACCATGGCATCGATACTACTATACTATTGTACCGATACCCGTTTCTAGTATCGATACCAAAATTATATTCGATGATTACTGGTATCGACACCCTTACCATGGTATCGATACTACACAGCTAAATCGTCCTAGTTTAGCCTATAGTATCGGTACTGTTCTATCAGTACCAATACCCTTTCCAGAATTTCCAGTTTTCAACCCGATTATTACATAAATTGGGGTCAGTTTTAGTTAGAATTACACCATACAATACTATCAAACTCTTCTTTAACTATCCATACTAACATTTCTTCATTTTAATACTTAAATCATCTACTACCCCTCAAGATTATTAGATTATAAGAATCACATCCAAAATTTCTAACTTGTTTTCAAACTCATCCAATGCTTCTAATCTCTTATTTGTTACTTTGACAAGTCAATAACTATTGATAATCATCAATAAACACCAATATACTAACATTTCATTTACAAACCATTTTCTAACATCCCCATTATTTCCTCTATTTCATAGTTGTAATCTCATTTAATCCTTCCTTAAGCTTCTAACATACTCCAATCTTCAATAACCAACTTAAATGAAAGGATAAACCATAAAATCTAAACCTAACCTTTAGTTAGGGTGGAGAGCTTCTTACGTGAAAGAGGAAGAAAAAGAGAGTGTTAATCTTGTTTTCCCCCTTTTTCCTTATTTCTCTATTTAATATACCATAAAGAATGAATTTTAAATTCATTTTATTCCAAATACCCAAAAATGCCCTTTTTAATCTTTCATACTATTTATATGCTATTCATATCACATTTCAATTTCTTTATTCTTCTACCCCAAAGTATTTAGCTTTTCATTTAACTTGCATGTTTGACACTTTTATTGTCAAATGCACAGCTAATTCATTATTCTTTTATTCAACAGTGTTTAAATTTTCATCTTTACTCAACATTGTTTATCCGTTCATGTAACTGGCATAATTGGCACCTTTCTACCAATTGCACAGTTAGGCCATTATTCTTTTACTCAACCGTATTTAACCGTTCATCTAACTGACATAATTGGCACCTTTCTACCAATTGCACATATAAACCATTACTCTTTTTCTCAACGGTATTTAACCGTTCATCTGACTGGCATAATTGGCACCTTTCAACCAATTGCATAGTTAGGCCATTATTCTTTTACTCAACGGTATTTAACCGTTCATCTAATTGGCATAATTGGCACCTTTCTACCAATTGCACAGTTAGGCCATTATTCTTTTACTCATTATTTAATCGTTCACCTAATTGGCATAATTTGCACCTTTCTACCAATTACACAGTTAGACCATTATTCTTTTACTCAACTGTATTTAACCGTTCATATAACTGGCATAATTGACACCTTTCTACCAATTGCATAGTTATGTCACTATTCTTTTACTCAACGGTATTTTACTGTTCATCTAACTGGCATAATTGGAACCTTTCTACCAATTACACAATTAGGCCATTATTCTTTTACTCAATGGTATTTAACCATTCATCTAACTGGCATAATTGACACCTTTCTACCAATTGCACAGTTAGGCCTTAAAGGCACTTAGCCTTTCATCTGTTGGCATAAATGACACCTTTCTATCATAAGCACAGTTAGGCTCAAAGGCACTTAGCCTTTCATCTAACTGGCATAAATGACCCCTTTCTATCATAAGCACAGTTAGGCCTATTAATCTTTTATTTTAGAGCAGTCTCTACTATAATAATCATTCATAATATCAATTAACCCTTTTCAATCATTATACATTCTATGATTTATAACCATAATGTCAATGCAATAATACAACAATTTTACTATAATTTACATGAATTACTCATTCACTACAAATACAAAAATTTACCTTCCTATTATGAACTTCTGACAATTTCACATATATTTTCCCATACGAACATTCATACAGTTGGTATGGATTTTTTAGTTCGCACACATAGTACCCATACAGAAATTCATACACTTAGTATGAATTTCCTTATTTTTGCACACAAAGTTCCCTACAGAAATTCATACACTTAGTATGAATATCTTACAATTTTTGCATACTTAGTGTTATTTTATAATCACCCTACTTACATTAATAGATCATACAACTATGCCTATCGTAACATATACATACATAATTAAATATATTCACCTGACTTTCCTCCGTAAGTATCCAAAACGTAAGGCTGATTACTGGCATTTGCCTTTAGTTTTGCTTGTCTCGGGAGCTTGGTTCCGATCTACTCAAGCATCCATTAAAATAGGCACCATACCTAAGGTTAGTATTTTTTTCTAACCATTAAACTTAAAAAATACTAAAAAGGACATATCATTAACTCTAGTACTGATACCCTTGCCCAATTTTCCAGTTTTTAGCCCGATTTTTAGCCAAATTGGTCAAATTTCTTTATATTTACACCCAACAATGCCATATAACTCTTCTCTACTTATCCATACTAACTTTCCTTCATTTAGCCTCTTAAAACCTCTAAAATATTTCAAGAACATTCAATTCTAAGAATTAAACCACTTTTTCTAATATGTTCTTCATCCTATATAATGGTTCTATTCTCTCATTTAATTCTTTGACAAGTCAAATCTACCAGTAACCAACAATAAAAACCAATATACTAACATATCATTTCAAACCCATTTTCTAAAATCTATAATATTTCCTTTATTTCATAGTTTTAACCTCATTTAATCCTTCCTTAAGCTTCTATATCACTTAAGGTTACAAGAACTACCATAATCGAAAGGAAAAATTAAATAATTAAAATTACTTTGGAGCTATGGAGGATAGAAAAACCCATTAGAAAGAAGAAAGAAGAAGAAAAATAGCTTTTTGACTTCCTTTCCCCTTTTTATTTAAATCCATAGAATTTAAATGAGTTTTAAATTCATTTCACTTAAACGGACCATAATGCCCTTTCATTATTCTATCTCTTACACATTGGTATTGCTTAAATCATTTCTTATACTTTACCTTTCATTCAATTTAGTCCTCCAAATTTTTAATTCCTTTTAAATTAGTTACTGACCTACTATTTGGGGTGTTACATGGCCTTTAGGGTGGCTTACAGTTCTATGCATACATAAGTAGCTTAGTGTTATTGCAGCTAGTGTATAAGGCCACACTATGATGAGACTATCTCAGCATTACTTGGAGGTAACCTTAAGCTATATTAATGGAGTGAAAGGTGTCTCTGTGTTTGTCAATCTTCTATAGGCGTTTGGGGCGTTCAATCTATAAAGCTGTTACATGTGTGTTTGACACTTGCGTTAAAAAAGATCTCTAAGTCTTTTTGTGTTCATATTAGTGTAGACACCCTTTTTTTTCCGGGTCTACCAAAAAATATTATATTTATTATTATTATTATTATTAATTTACATTTTACAAATTTTGCAGGCTTTATCGAAGAAAAATTACAATACCTAAACCCGGAACCCAATCTACCCAAATTACAAACCCGACCCGAATCTGAAACGAAACTGACCCAACCAAGTTGGCCACCAACTGCCCTGTCATGCCCATGTGAAACATCAACAAATCCCTGTTGCAACACCATGCCTTCATGTCATTTCCCTGTCAAAGCCATACCTTTCTACCACCATTTTCCCACAAGTAACGGCACCATCAATTGCCACCCGACACATCAGCAAAAATCAACAAGTAAATTATTATTTAGGAGGAGCATTTGTAATGTATATAACATCGGTACCGAAAAAAACAGAGCGGGGGGGGGGGGTCTTAGGAAACAAGGGCTCTTGGGTTTTCCAAACAATGTAAGGGTTTTCGGTTCGAAATATGGTTTGCAACAGGGGTTTTTCCCCATGATTTCAAGCAATGTAAGAACAATTTGATCAAAAAATAAAAAAATTCTATCAATTTTTCCTTTTTTCCTTATCTATCATTTGAAATCAAACAAAACATACTAAAGCAAATAAAAAAAAGAAGAAAAGGGGTCCTTACCATTCGGCCGGAGCCTCGCCGGTGATGGGGATCTCCGATCGACGATCCGAGCGGTGAGGAGGCGTGCCTTGCTGAGAAGACCAACATACTAAAGATTCACGACGATCACACGGCAGATGATGACGGATCGGAGAGAAGAAAGCCAAATAATTTTCGACCATTTTGCGACGATCGGCATGTCCCTCGATGAAATAGAGCCCAAATCAGGGTTGAGAAGGCCAAGACAGACCTGCCGGTGAAATTTGGTGACCATCGGCGGCGGCGGCTGGCACAACGGCCGGTGAAGGTACAACACCAGTTGCTCTGAATTCTTAGAGAGGGGAGATCATCTCTCCAAAATTTATTTAAAAATGGAAAATGAAAAAAAATAAAAAAAAAATAAAATGTTGATATTTATAACAAGTGTTTGGGGGAAATTGCACTTAGGTCCCCCTGAGTTAACTTTTTTTTGTAAAATAGTCACCTAGAGGGATTGTTTTTGTAGTTTACCCTTTTCTTATGCATGTTATATAATTTTTGGTTTAATTGTTGTTTAGTCCCTCTAACTTTAGCGTGTTTTTGTATGTTAGTAACCTTTTGGGACTGTTTTTGTGATTTTCTTATTTTTATGCTTGTTATATATTTTTTAGGGCTATTTTTATTTTAGTCCATGTATGTTTAGCATGTTTTTACATTTAGGTCACTAGATTTTTTTATTTGCTAGTTTTGATTTTAGCCTGCATATTTTGTTTTATTTATTCTAGTCATTGTTTGGACATTTGGTTTAATCATTGTTTGGTCCTTTATGTTTCTGTTTATTTAATTTCAGTCCTTTTATATTATTTATGGGTTATTTTTAGTTCCAATACCTTATTTGTTTGATATTTGTGATTATGACTTTGGTTTTTTTGTAATTTTATTTTGATCTTTTACGTTTCTGTTAATTTATTTTGATCCCTTAAATACTTATTTTTGGTATTGTATTTTGATTGATAATGTTTGTTTGTTTTTATTTTAGTCCTTTATGTATGAATGGTTTTTTACATATTGTGGTTATTGGTATTGTATTAAATAAATATTATTAGTTTTATTTACTGTAAATATTTTATTTCGTATATTTTCGAGTACGTTTATTTCTATTGTATTTTTATCTACTAAATTTTATTTGAATATTTTTAAGAACAACGATTTGTAGAATGGGCGTGGAAAGCATCGCTTGATCGAAGTGGTGTAATCCGATACGACATTTGAACAAATGTGAACTTGAAATAAAAATAATTTTATTTTGCAAATTAATTCTTTTTATTTTAAGTAGAACAATGCAATGCATGTTTCTAAATATCAATTTATTTCATTTTACGCAAATGACGATTTTCAATTTATATTCGATTCACGTTTTATAGAAGAGAGAATATTATTTACAGATAAGAAATAGTCGAAATAGCTTTCCTGACGGAGGATTGCTAATCTCGAGATTTCTTTTCAAGTTAAAAAATTTTCCCTAATATTTAATTCGAAGAAAATTAATTAAACTCAATAAATAGATCATATTTTAACTTTATATTCGATTCATGATTTCCACCATTTATGACAACGTGTAAGCGACACAGTATAAATTTTGGACGCTATGGGGGTCTAATAATTCCCCATGCATAACCGACTCTCGAACCCATCAAATTGAATTTCTGGTAAACGCATATCGATTTTGTCTTAAAAACGATTTTTTCTTAAAATTAATTTAAAAATACGTTTTTAGGTATTCGACCTAACTAACCTAAAGGCGATGGAGACTCCTAATCTATTTAATCCAAATTAATCCAAAATCACCAATTTTTCCAAAATAAAGTCATAAATGATTTTTAAAATAATATTTAATTGTTTTATAAAAAAATGGTTACGACAGCTTGACGACTCCGCTGGGGACCTTTTAGAGAGTCAGGTTGTAGGTCTCTTACTCATTGTCATTTGGTGGAAATTATAAGTTCGGCTCTTTAGTTAACCTATGATCTTTTTGTTGAAGTTTTAATTTCTTTATTTTTATTTGTCATACTAGCATTTGAATTTTATTTTTAGCTTTGTCCAAGTTTTTTGTCGAGTTTCTTTCCCGTTTTTGAGTTAAATATAGGTACGCTCCTCCTCACATACATTTGCGTAACATAAGCTCTAGATATGAGCTTCGATCCAAATTAGTCGGGGTGATTTCTTTACTCTCGTAAGAATTTATTCTTCGTATGAGTTTTATCAAATAACCCATGGGATACATACCTTATACCTTCGTAGGGATTTATTCCTCGTATGGGTATAAGGCATGAATCCCCTTGAATTGAACTAGTTCCGTTCGAAACTTGTAATGGGTGAGGATCGAGGGTTTGGTAGCCCAAGGGGGCACCGATATCAAGGACAATTCTTGTTAGAGCTAAAACCATGAATATAGTGAACCGTAGAACGGTCATCCTAGGTATAGTCATACCAAACCTCTGTCCGTCAGTAGGTACCCAAAATAGGTGTCCACAAAGGAGCAATTCTGAACCTTTCCTTTTTGTTTTAAATTATGTTGAATAACAATATGCGAATTAGATACCATGCAGTTGGGATTATTTTCTTGAAATTAATCATTTTGGGTATATATCATGTACAGGTAGGAATGTTATTTAATTGAAGCATGTTCGTGTAGATATCTTGACGGGGTAGGTGTTTTATTCATCTTTGAATAACATTTTATCTGTATCGATTGTCTCACCTGTACTAACTAATTTCTTTTCTTTTGTTTGTATGCACTAACTTATTTCTTTTATGTTGTTTGTGTTATTTTTCATTCTTTTTTGCATTGCATTGCATTTTCATGACATAATGCAAGAGTGTCGATCCGCAAGGGGTTATTCAAGAAAAATTTTTCACAAGAAGAGATAAGAGTTTTCAATCAAGTAGTCGTATATAAAGACATGCACCGAAGGCTAAAAGAAGTTCAGAGTACAAGAATAAGACTTGCTCGAAGATCGTGCAGCATTCGAGACGGCAATAATGATCCACTGATTTACGGAGTAATCCAACAGTGGAATCTTATCTATAATAATGTCATCGCTAGTCATCAAGGAGCAACGCAATGGCTTCAGCACCACTAAGGCATTAACTGAGTTAGTTTACAGAGCATTGAGGGGCATCAGTTCCAAATACAAAGATCCGAGACGAAGCAGTGAGGACGAAGATCGTGTAGCATTCGAGACTGAAATGATGATCCATTGATTTGAGGAGTAATCCAGCAGTAGAGTCTTATCTACGATCATTCCATCACTAACCATCAAGGAGTGACGCACTGACATCAACATTGTCGAGGCATTAATGGAGTTAGGTTACAGAACGCTTGAGGGGCATAATTTTCAAGGAAGAAGATTCAAGACGAAGCAGTGATCCACTTCAGACTCAACATTTAAGTGAAGGCATGTCTGTAAATTGGACTGTCTTGTAATGTGAAGGCTTTTATCTTTGGTGAAAATTATTCTACGATATTCATCGTTGGGATCAATATTTTTGCATATTCATTTGCATCTTTGCATTTTGTATATGCATTTTATTTTTATGCATTTTCACATGCATCATTCATAAAACATGGAATTAATCCGTGGAGGATTCGATAAAGTGATCCTATCCACATTAACAATTAAAAGAAGAAGATGAAATTAGTACGGTGAGAGCTTGTTTAGCTGGTTGAATGGTTGAGCCTTCCAGGATGATCTGAATAAAGAGTCCCCATTCCCTGAGGTCTATGATGTTGATATCACATAGGAAGCTCCAAACATTCCAATGAAAACTATAAGGCATTGAAGCACAAGATCCAGAACCTGATGGATTCAAGGGCATGGACAATCGAAGAAAGATGGAGGCATTGCATCTACCATTTGCATCCATAGAAATTGTTTTGTTTGGACTCGTTTTTGTTCTATCTTTAATATTTGCTTAAATATATTTAATCTTAATGATTGAATTTATGTTGGCTTCTAAGGTGAATAATTGAACAAGTTTTAATCTTGTAGTTCTTTGAATATCGAATGAATCACGAATTCTTTTACTTCTTCAAGAATTATGAATTTTTGGCGTATGTCAAGATTAAATCTTTATTATACCATCCAAAACCACAAAATTAAATCTCCCAATTTTTTTACCCAGAATAATTCCTGGTCACTACCAAAGAACCAAATTTTGACATTCCCTCTCTTTGAGACCTTGAAACATTCTTTTCGACCTTAAAACATTGCATTTACCCTTTCGATACACAAAAGTCATACACATACCTTTCTTTGAGCCAATAAAGTCACACCATCATATTCTTAGGCGCAAAACTAACATTTTCTACCAATAAAACATGAAGACATTAATTACAAGATGTTCACTTAGACATGAACATTCCTACAAGAAGACAACGTGGGGCATATCGCATCAATTTTCTGAAGATGAGCTTGTACAATTGAGATATGCTAGAAGCTAGAAGCAGAAAAAAGAAATTAATTCAAAAATAATTTTATCATGCATTAATTACATTGTTTTCAAGTAAATAACAATTAATCCTGAAAATCTATCCCCTTGGGGATACCTCTTCTGCAAAGACTTCTACGTATGAAATGATGAACAAAATTCTTTCATTATCCCTTCAAAAAAGGAGAAAATATATCCCTTGTGTCCCCATTTGAGCCTGAATGATATTTTCTTCTGATTCAACCATAACCAAAGATCACCCTCCACACTGGGGGACAAGATGGAGGAAATATGCTCACATGAGTGAAGACATTGATTCAGATGAGATACAAAAAGGTGAACCAGATGCAAAGTGAGAAGATCAAATCAAGAGCGAAGATCAAATCAAAGGAAAAAATAAAGAGCAAAGGAAAAAATAAAGAGCAAAGAGAAAAGAAAAAAAGAATAAAATCAAAGAAAAAGAAAAAAAAAGAAAAAAGAAAGAAAAAAGACAAGAAGCACACACAAAGAGTCCCTCGACTCAAATGACGCATCAAGCTTCAAACCATGAGATTAATCAAGTACCAACATTCCAGAATCACTTCACAAGAAGACTAGAGAACATCAAGAGAAAGACACACACAAGCATATTCAAATTGAGCAAGCCAACATTGAATACATCAGAATTGTAACACCCCAATTTAGGGGCTAAATTTAAGAAAATATAAATTGGTGGATTTAATTGGTATTTTGAAAGAAATGGTGGATTAACTTGTAATATTTCAAAGTTGGAAGACCGTTTTAAGAAGTACATGAAATTCAGTGGCTAAACCCATGATTTAACCCTTTTTTATATATTGAATTATAAATCCCCCCGTGCTCAGGTTCAGCAGAGATTTTCCAGTTTTCCCTCTTGAACAACCCTTCTTTCAACTCCAATCTACTCGTCGTCCGACCTCCGATTGACGAGCCGAAACCACCATCGTGTTCGTTGTCAACCGAGGAACAAAACCACTCAAACCTTTCGTTGTGAATCATCTCCGTTCGTCGTTAATTTCAGTCGGAAGTATCGTCGGTAATAACTCGATTTCAATTGGTTTTCCGTCGATTCACGACGATCCAGTCATCCGTTTACGACACCTCCCGCACCATCGTGTTCCTTGTATCATTCCGAGTCCACCGGTGTTCTTCGTTTCTCCGTCGTCGCCGACGCATGGAGGGGTGAGACCGTCAAAGTTGTGAACCGAGCTTTGTAAGTGCCTCAAAATCGCTTAAAATAATTTTTAGGAATTTTTCCGGGAATTTTGCGACACCGTAGTACTGTTCACGCGCCACACGCGCCACCCCCGAGAATGGGCATCGTCTGGGTGATAATTTAGTAATTAATTTATGTTTGGGTGCTATTTATGTAAAATCCGGGTGTTAGATTGGTAAATATTTGTAGAATGAGGCTAATTTGGTAATTAATTTCTGTTAGGGTGATATTTGTGTAAAATGGTCGACTGTTGACCGTTAACCGGCGTTAACCACAGTTGACCAGAACTTTGATTGGCTTTAACTGGGCATTAAACGACCTTTGACGTTGACCGAGTATACATATCCTGATATTTTCGACTTTCCAAATCCGATTCCGCTGTCCGTTTTTCGAAATTCGAACCCGAAGACCTTGAAATTGCCGATCAAATCCTTTGACTTTGATTTTGACCAAAAATTCCAAATTTCCAAAAAGTCATATTTTATGCTTTCGACGTCCTGAATCCGAATCCGAAGTCTGTTTCGCCAAATTCGAACCCGGGTAAGCTGTGTTTCACTGATTTCTCACCCGATTCGATCCGTTTATCGTAATTAAGCTCCGTTTTTGATATAATTTATGTTGATTTGTATCTGAGGAATTATTGGAAGTTGAATTGAAGATCAAAGGCGTTCGAATGAATTTTTATGGTCGATCAATATTGCACAGAAATCAGAGTAATACTTTACTACCTCTTTATGCTTTATGGAACATGTGAATATTGGTAAATACATGATTAAGATAATGTTGGTCTCATTTGTGTAGTCAATTAGTTTCTACACTCGATCTGAATACGGTAAAAGGGTTCAGTAATTGATTATGGTTTAGATGATTTTTATAAGAAATTGAGGGATTGTTAGAATTAAATTACAAGTTCTGTGCTTAGTGATAAAGAAATCAACATGGATTCGTAACTTATAGTTTATTTCATCAAAGGTTAAATGTTAAAGGTACTTGGATGAGAAATTATGATAATACTCCGATAGGGTAAAATTATGAAAATACCCTTAAGTTGTAAGATGTCAAGAATTGTCCCTGGAAATTGATTAATAACTCTGGAAGGATATATTGATATGATAAAACTACATATGTGCTTAAGAAATGCACCGACTGTTTTGAAAAATAATTGGATTCTCTAGTGTGTTCCTTATATTTTGAAAAATTGTTTTATTGTTTTAACATATGGTACACTGAAATCTATGGTTACTGTTTTATAGATGCACCGACTTAACGGTGATGGCTTATGGATTTGTATCATTGTATAAACTGTATCTTGGAGATACAGATTTGTAAAGTACAACTCTGATCAAGCTGGAAAATTTTTATGGACCTAATGTGACTCTTAGGTAGGCTCTGCGGCCCTGAGATCATTCTCGGGTAGGACCTACAACCCTAAGATGTGTTCTTAGATAGGCCTCACGGCCCCGAAATCTATCTTGGGTAGGCTCTCAGGCCCTAAGATGTTCCCTTAGGTTAACTCTTTGTAAGATGGTTGTAAAATACGAGTTTAAAAAGCTCCACTACATTATGGTTTATGGGATTTTACTGAACTATCATTTGATTAGTGTACCTATTATGGTTTTATCATACTGATGGAACACATTAGGGATCCTATTCGACCTCATGAAAACGTGATAGTATGAAAGGTTTCTTATGAACTGAGATTCATGGCTTCTACTCGATGAACTTCTAAGAGAACCCTAAATTATTCCGCCCACTGGTATACGTATGATTCAATAAGGAAATTATGGTTTTCCAATTATCTGCATGTCATGTAGCATCATCTGGTAGTTCTGTATTACTGAGCTTTTCAAAGCTCACTCTATTATTCATCATTGCAGGTTAAAAGAATTGTACCAGTATCACTATCAACATCAGTAAGGGAGTTTTCCAGTGTTACTTGCAGAGTATGGTATATGTGATTAGGGGACATGTAGATTGTAATTTTGTTTTATATCTGAATTTGAAAAACCTATCTTATTTCTGAATAATAATAAATCATTTTATGTTTTAGGAAAAGTTTTAAATTTTCCGCTATTTTTACAGTGGGTCGCTCCGGTGGCCCTAATGTTACACTCCAGATCGGATCGGGCTATCCGCATCGGTCTGAGGGTGTTACATTTAGTGGTATCAGAGTTATGGTTTGAGTAAAAAAATTTCAAGATAGACCGGCTGGTCGATTGTCAAAATGTATGATCAGTACATGTCCCTAGACTACAATCGTACCTCTCTGAGCCGGAACTCCATGGCTGACTCCCTATCTATAATGAGTAAACCGAAGTTTCTATCCGTTAAGGCTATACGTGTGCAAAAAGAAATACCAATAACATCTATTTAAACGCTATGAAGTACCTCACGAGCCATATGAGAGTTATTCATCTGAGAAATTTTGACCCGACTTCAGAAATGAAATTGGGATATGCTACTGCTTTATGAGCCTATTCTCGTGACCAAGACTGAATTGATTACTCAAGGAATTTTTCGTTCGGATTCTTTTATTGGAATAAGGAAAAGTTCTGATAAGAATGTATGCTCAACTGGTTAAGGATTAGTGGAGGATCCGTATTTCTAAAAAAGCTACATGAAAGATATGAAAGAACTGATAGAAGTTTTATTTATGCAATTATGTGAAATGAATGAATTTCGAGGACGAAATTCTTTTAAGGAGGGGAGAATTGTAACATCCCAATTTAGGGGCTAAATTTAAGAAATTATAAATTGGTGGATTTAATTGGTATTTTGAAAGAAATGGTGGATTAAATTGTAAGATTTCAAAGTTGGAAGACCGTTTTAAGAAGTACATGAAATTCAGCGGCTAAACCCATGATTTAAAACTTTTTTTATATGTTTAATTATAAATCCCCCCATGCGCAGGTTCAGCAGAGATTTTTCAGTTTTCCCTCTCCAACAACCCTTCTTTCAACTCCGATCTACTCTCCGTCCGACCTCCGATCGACGAGCCAAAACCACCATCGTGTTCGTTGTCAACCGAGGAACAAAACCCCTCAAACTTTTCATCGTGAATCGTCTCCATTCGTCGTTAATTTCAGTCGGAAGTATCGTCGGTAATAACTCAATTTCAATTGGTTTTCCGTCGATTCACGACGATCCGATCATCTGTTTACGACACCTCCCGTACCATCGTGTTCATTGTATCGTTCCGAGTCCACCGGTGTTCTCCGTTTCTCCGTCGTCGTCGGCGCATGGAGGGGTGAGACCGTCAAAGTTTCCGACGTTTTGGAATCGAGCTCTCCGCCGTTCAAAATTGTGAACCGAGCTTTGTAAGTGCCTCAAAATTGCTTAAAATAATTTTTAGGAAATTTTTCGGGAATTTTGCGACACCGTAGTACTGTTCACGCGCCACACGCGCCACCCCCGAGAGTGGGCATCGTCTGGGTGATAATTTATTAATTAATTTATGTTTGGGTGCTATTTGTGTAAAATTCAGGTGTTAGATTGGTAAATATTTACAGAATGTGACTAATTTGGTAATTAATTTCTGTTAGGGTGATATTTGTGTAAAATGGTCTACTGTTGATCGTTGACCGGCGTTGACCACAGTTGACCAAAACTTTGATTGGCTTTAACCGGGCATTAAACGACCTTTGATGTTGACCGAATATACCTATCCTGACATTTTTCGACGTTCCAAATTCGATTCTACTGTCTGTTTTTCGAAATTCGAACCCAAAGACCTCGAAATTACCGGTCAAACCCTTTGACTTTGATTTTGACCGAAAATTCCAAATTTCCGTAAAGTCATATTTTATGCTTTCGACGTCCTTAATCCGAATCTGAAGTCTGTTTCACCAAATTCGAACCCGGTAAGTTGTTTTTCACTGATTTATCACCCGATTCTATCCGTTTATCGTAATTAAGCTCCGTTTTTTATATAATTTATGTTGATATGTATCTGAAGAATTATTGGAAGTTGAATTAAAGATCAAAGGCGTTCGAATGGAATTTTTATGGTCGATCAATATTGCAAGGAAATCGAGGTAATACTTTATTACCTCTTTATGCTTTATGAAACATGTGAATATTGGTAAATGCATGATTAAGATAATGTTGGTCTCATTTGTGTAGTCAATTAGTTTATACACTCGATCTGAATATGGTAAAAGGGTTCAGTAATTGATTATGGTTTAGATGATTTTTATAAGAAATTGAGGGATTGTTAGAATTAAATTACAAGTTCTGTGCTTAGTGATAAAGAAATCAACATGGATTTGTATCTTATAGTTTATTTCATCAAAGGTTAAATGTTAAAGGTACTTGGATGAGAAATTATGATAATACTCCGATAGGGTAAAATTACGAAAATACCTTTAAGTTGTAAGATGTCAAGAATTATCCCTGGAAATTGATTAATAACTCTGGAATGATATATTGATATGATAAAACTACAGATGTGCTTAAGAAATGCTAGATTTTGGTTACGAAATACGGATAACTGGTTTTTAAACCCTAAAGGGTTTGTGCAAGATATTAGAATTCTATTAAGGAATCATTTCAAGATAAGAGAATGTTCGGGAAAGCAATTGATCATAGGATCTCTAAATTATAGTTGTTTTCGTTAAGAGCTAATATTGAAATTATCTGGTTAAGAAATTACGAAAATGCCCTTGAGAGATAAAATAGTTTGAATTGACCCTGAATAAGAGAGTACTTTGAGGATTTGTACTTAACTCGATTAAGTACGAATTTAATCGTTAAGATCCTGTCTTTGTACAAAAAAATTTATGATATTCCGTTTGTAAAATCTGAGAAGACACTTGACCCGAAAATATTCGAATAATGAGTAAATACTTGAAGAGTAATTTATCGGAGGTATTCTACTGTCAGAATTGTTCGAAAGGACTGAAATAAATGATAAGATTGAATTAAATAATAAGACCAGATGGAAGGAAATGATTGAAATATTCTAGAATTGTAAAATGACCAAAATTCCCCTGTAATGGAAATGACTCAAGAATATTAGCAAGCTCAGGAATGAATGGATATACTCAAGCTTTGAAATGAATAGAAAAACGTTGAGCACCAAAATAACCAAAATGCCCTTATGACCTAGAATAAGTAAATGTCTTGGATTAATTAAGAAATCCAAATAAACATGGATGTTGTGCTAACAGTAAAAGTTATGGAACGCAAATTAAGTGATCAACCAACGTTAGTGCTATATCATTACCTGAATGATATAAGTACCACTTGAATGTTTGTTCATCTTCTCAAATTTGGATCGATGATAATTCTGGAAGTACT
This sequence comes from Hibiscus syriacus, assembly GCF_006381635.1. NCBI lineage: Eukaryota > Viridiplantae > Streptophyta > Magnoliopsida > Malvales > Malvaceae > Hibiscus > Hibiscus syriacus. Next base: position 73,712 of record NW_024063124.1, read on the forward strand.
TGGCTCAGCTCAACTCTAGAGCGCATACAGTACTAATAAGTGTGTATTCGTGAGTCAAATCAACCATGAATACCAGAATGACTTTATTATATGAATAAATTGAACTGAAATGAAGTACAACGTGTATTTGAAATTCAGAAACGTCTGAATTATTTTGGAAAACTTTAAAGTAATCGGGATAGACTTGCTTACTAAACGAACTAAGTCACATCAATGAATGAGGATTAAATAGGTGATTGTATGAGTTTGGAAACACTGTTGAACTTACATGATGAATTGTCCTTATGGGTTATGAGCCATGGATCAAGTACGTCCGTATTTCCTGATATTGTTGAAACGTGAAAATGAAATAAAGACCGTTGGAAGATTTATTCAGTGATGATTATGGGGATGATCTATGGATCTGCATTATGGTATTAAAGAGGGAATACACTGGAAGGATAATGAATTGACTTGTTGACATGCATCAGTTTGGGAGTTGTGTAACTCGAGTTGTTTGATAATATGATCGATAGTCGTATATTGTAAATGACTTGAATCTTCGATTCTATATTTTCATCTAAAATCACTTCGGTCATATTGGAAAACACAAGTAACGCAGAAGAAAAAGATTCTGAATACCTCATTTGGTTCAATTGGGCTGAAATTCTATGAATTCAAAGTATATTCCTGAATACCCCTGATTGTTTGGGTAATGGAATCACTCGCAGTAAATCTGAATTTAGAATTATTATGTATAAAGGTTCCTGAATGTTTTCCTGATACATATAGAAACATAGTGGAATTCTAAAAGTATCAATCTGAAATGTCTGATTGGATCGGTTAGAAATCGATTCTCTTCAATAAGATCAATTTATTGGGATCCGATCAAATTGCACAAGTTCATGTTATCCATATTGATAACTACAAAATGAATCTGAAAAATAATTGGATTCTTTAGTGTGTTCCTTATATTTTGAAAAATTGTTTTATTGTTTTAACATGTGGTACATTGAAATCTATGGTTACTGTTTTATGGATGCACCGACTTAATGGTGATGGCTTATGGATTTGTATCATTGTATAAACTGTATCTTGGAGATACAGATTTGTAAAGTACAACTCTGATGAAGCTGGAAAATTTTTATGGACCTAATGTGACTCTTAGGTAGGCTCAGTGGCCCTGAGATCATTCTCGGGTAGGCCCTGCGGCCCTAAGATATGTTCTTAGGTTGACCTCACGGCCCTGAAATCTATCTTAGGTAGGCTCTCAGGCCCTAAGATGTTCCCTTAGGTTAACTCTTTGTAAGATGGTTTTAAAATACGAGTTTAAAAAGCTCCACTACAGTATGGTTTATGGAATTTTACTGAACTATCATTTGATTAGTGTACCTGTTATGGTTTTATCGTACTGATGGAACACACTAGGCATCCTATTCGACCTCATGAAAATGTGATAGTATAAAGGTTTCTTATGAACTGAGATTTATGGCTTCTACTCGATGAACTTCTAAGGGAACCCCAAATTATTCCGCTCACTGGTATACGTATGATTCAATAAGGAAATTATGGTTTTCCAATTATCTGCATATCATGTAGCATCATCTGGTAGTTCTGTATTACTAAGCTTTTTGAAGCTCACTCTATTACTCATCATTGCAGTTAAAAGAATTGTACCAGTATCACTATCAACATCAGTAAGGGAGTTTTCCGGTGTTGCTTGCAGAGTATGGTACATGTGATTAGGGGACATGTAGATTGTATTTTTGTTTTATATCTGAATTTGAAAAACCTATCTTATTTTGAATAATAATAAATCATTTTATGTTTTATATGTTTTAAGAAAAGTTTAAATTTTCCGCTATTTTTACAGTGGGTCACTTCGGTGGCCCTAATATGACACTCCAGATCGGATCGGGCTATCCGCATCGGTCTGAGGGGGTTACAAGAATGAATTGATCCTTGCATTAATCACACTTAAACACTTGTTTGGGCCTATTTATCCATTTCTTTCATAACCATGAACCATGGCCTACGTTATATGCCTAAAAAGTCCCTTCTAATCATACATGGATTTCTAAACAGAAGAGACTATCTTCATATTCCATCTCGCCCATTAGGATTAATCTTTTATTTACAAAAGGTTTTCTAAAATCTTTAATGCATGATAGAGAAAAAATAACAAAGGGAGTTCAAGATGTAAATTTTGAATAACGTCTTGAAACCAAAGGAGGATTCGAGTTGAAAACCCGAAAAGATGGCTCTAATATGAAGATTGTACAACTATTGCATAAGAGGCGATTGCACAAATCCCTTGACAAGGCATCGCACAACCCGAATAAGATCATGAGAGATGGGATTCATAAAACACTTCCAATAGATGAGTACAAAAGCTACTCCATCCGATCAGTGAACAACAAATAAATGAAGTACCATACCTTTGACCAAACACAATAACCTGAGACTTTTTTATCCTTTCCTTATTTAACCATTTCTGAAAGATAGCATTGATCTTAACACTTGTCAAATAGCTATAATTTATTGAAGGATTAATAGTGTAATCAATTCTTTAATATCCAATGAACTTCTTATTTTATGATTTTCAATTGTGAAACCTCGAAAGGGGTAATATTTTTAAACTTTGATTAAACATTTTTCAAAACTCTTTTAATTGATATTTTCAGACTTTTTGAAAATACAAGAAGAAGAAAAACATTTTTCAAAAAGACAATCTCTCTGGAGTGGATCTTGGTAGTTGGCATGTGGCTTTCAACACAAAGCTCATGCCTAGAATCAATGCTGAAGCAAGAAACATTGAATGTTGGGGCATCTTTGGAGATTTAACATCGAATATTGGAGCATCTTTAGGGATTCAACATCCTGATACGAACAATCATATCTTCTGAAGGCTTTCTCCACTAGAAGGAAAAACAGATTATCAGTATCCTTTGAGAAGTTTCTCTTAAAACAAATTTTGTCTCTCGAGACAGCTTCTCTTGAAAACACCTATCTTTGATTATGTTTCTCTTGAAACAAAAACATCTTTGAGTCGTTTCCCTTTAAACGAATTTGTTTCTTTTTAGACTGCTTCTCTTGAAGTATTATCTATGAGTCAGTTTATCTTGAAACCATTATCCCTAAAGATGGTCTGCCATCTCATCATGTAGGAACCATGTCATCCCTCGACCAAACCTCCTCATCACATAAGATTCGTGTCACCCTTGATAACCAACCGTCCTTATCGCGTAGGAACTGTGTTATCACCCTCCCTAAAGATGGTCTATCGTTCTCATCATGTAGGAACCGTGTCATCCCTTGACCAGACCTCCTCATCACGTAAGAGCCGTGTCACCCTTGATAAACAACCATCTTTATCATATAGGAACCGTGTTATCATCCTAAAGATGGTGTTCCGTCCTCATCACGTAGGAACCATGTCATCAACTGACCAGACCATGTCATCATATAGGAACCGTGTCATCCCTAGATAACAGCTGCCCTCATCGCGTAGGAATCGTGTTATCACTATTCCTAAAGATGGCCATAACTCTTCATCACATTTGAGTCGTGTCATCCACTGACCAGATCTCATCATCACGTAGGAGTCGTGTCACCTTTAGTCGACCAGACCTCTTTATCGCGTCTGAGCCATGTTATCCCCCAACACAAATCATATCAAATTTAAAAACCAAAAAAAGAGAACCGTACAAAAAATGGTTGTCTTTTTCGTCTTTGCCCTATTCTTGTTAACATAATAATGTGCAAAGTGGGGTATCTGTAGACACCCATTTTTGTCTGGGTCTACCAAAAATATTATTATTATTATTATTATTATTATTATTATTATTAATTTACATTTTAGAGATTTTGCAGGCTTCACCGAAGCCCAATTACAAGACCTAAACCCGAAACCCAATCAACCCAAATTACAAACCCGACCTGGATCCGACCCGACTCGGTTGGCCACCAACTGCCCTTCCATGCCCACGTAAAACATCAACAACTCCCTGCTGCAACACCATGCCTTCACGCCATTGCCCTGTCAAAGCCATACCTCCATGCCACCATTTTCCCACAAGTCACGGCACCATCAATTGCCACCAGACACATCAGCAAAATTTCTATATGACAAAATTATTATTTACACTACAACAAATTTGTCAATTTATGACAAAATTTCTATATGACGTTACATATATCGTCACAAAACATACTATAATGTGACATTTTTTTTTTATTTTCGTCATATTTATTGATTAATGGTATATCTTTTATGACAATTTTAAAAATGGTCATTGATTTTTGTCACTATATATTTGGCGCCAAAATCTTCCCACCAAATTTTTTGGTGGGAAACCTTTTAATGACATTTAGATAAAATAATGACGTTGTAAAATCGTCTCCAATGAAAAATAAGTGTTAGTGACGATTTATTATAATGACGATTCAATTTGAATTAGTAGCGTTGCACATTTGTCACTAATAAGTTTTATTCGTGACAATTTAATTTGTCATATTTTATAAGACACTAAAAGTGACATTTTATTATTGTCACAAAAAATAGTTTTAGCAGACGAAATCAATTATTTGTCACTTGTTTTTATCTCTCTTTTTTATATGACGATTTTAAAAGACGTCATGAAATTATGTCACTTAATGTTAAAAAAATAAGATAATCTAACAACCTTATTAAATAATGCAATTTATAGAGTTTTTTTATTTTATTTTATTGACATTATTCTTATCTCACATTCAAAGTTTTTTTAGAGTAAAACATAAAATAATAAATCGTAAAAAAGAAATGACAAATGATTTTTTTTATATATTATTATACTTCTATGATTTCCATGATGTTACATCAAAGTGTTTAGTGTTTAGGAAAAAATAGATATTTATACTTGATCAAGAAATACCCATAAAGTTTTAGTATATTTAGATACATATTGTCGAAACGATTTTTTCCCTTAAAGAGTGAGAATGAGATTTTGAAAACCACACCATTTTTAATTATCCCTTTACGATTGATTTTTAATTAAAAACAATGCGATTTTAGAAAACCTCTCGTTTCGAAAAAACTGGAAATTCCTTTACGATAAAACATACTGTTCGAGGAGTCGCCACCAATATTTGATTAGGGTGTGATCAGGCACCCAAAAACATTTTTTCATTTTAAATAAAAATTGATTTTAATTAAAATGACAAATAGAGGTATGTGTTACCAAAAAATGAGTTCATGAGTCGGTTACGCGTGGGGAATGATTAGCACCCCACAACACCCTAAATCGGTACATAATCGATTAATTGATGTCTTTACAATGAGATTTACATATTCGAATTTTAATTTGATTTATGTCCCTATTAGAACAAAAATTTCAAGAAGAAAATTGTTTTGTACAGATAATCCTAAAAAACACACTCCTTGTTAGTTAAGGCTCATTTTTTTATGTATTATCTATTCAAAAGTTGTTACCCAAATTTTTGAATGAAATACATATATTAATTACATAAAAAAATAAATTCACTTGAATCTAAAATATATTATTTTGTTCGAACAATTCTTTGAAACACACTCCTTGTAAGTTTAGGCGTGTTTCCATGTATAGTCCTTAAAAAATAATATTATTTTAATAAATATTGTATATGCAATCGAGATTAATGTTTAATATAATATATAAAAATAACGGATGTGATGAAATTAGGAATACATACAAGCGTATTCATAAAGCTAAGCACTTCTATTTTATATGTACATACACACACTAATTCATTGGATTAATAATTCTAAAATACCTACAGACTTCGATTCAATACCCACATACACTAATTCATATATATATACTATGTACATACATGTAATGGCCCATATAATGCTTATTTATGGAATAATGCACAATAAAACTCACGAATATGCATGCATAAAACAAATGCAAGGCCAAGATATCAATGCAACTGTATATATATATATATATATAACATGTTCGAAACTATTTTTTTTGACTAAAATGGCATAAATGAAGGCTCTAACAACTAAGAGGACATAACCACAAATATAGTGACGAAAAAGATTAAAATGTAAATAGCATAAAATATGGTCACCAATTATAAGATAAGCATGAAATCCATATAAATAAACACCCTGAATTAGAAAATAATTTGTGCAAAATAAAAGGAGAAAATCAGGAATTTGCAACACCTTAAAATGAGATTAAATTGTATTAATTTCCAAATGGGTGGAACCCTCACAAAATAAACCCAAATGATAAAAAGGGGCTGCCTTTAACCCATAATAGCACAAAACGGCAACACTATGGTTTCATTAAATCTTAATTAGGCTCAAGGAAACCCTAAAACCAAATTTTATTCATGTTTCATTCCACAACCACATCTCCTCATCTCTACCCCAACTCTCTCTTTTCTTCTTAACTTTTCACTTTAACTTTTCACACTTTAACTTTTCACTCTTCCCCTGCACAACTAAACAGCCACCATAGCCATCGTTACATGCAAACTCCTTAAAACCCAAAGAAACGACTCCTCTCAAGCCTTAAATCACTCGACCAAAGTTAGGGAACGAAGGGTTTAGGGTTAGTTTTATTATTTTTATAATTATTTTTTTGTTTTGATTCAGATTGCAATAGTACAAAGGTTTCTCCAACTTTAATTTGCAGTAATTGTTTGTTTTCTTTTAAATTTATTTTCTTTGTTGTTAAATATGGTTTTTTTCAATATTGTTGAATTCATATGGTTTAGGGTTAGTTTTATTATTCAATTTCTAATTTTTTACTAAACATTGTTGTTTTTTACAAAATAATTGTTAGTTTTTTCTTTTAAATTTTGCTAAACGATGCCGCTTTTTACAAAAATTGTTAGTTTTCTTCTTTTAAATTTTGCTAAACGATGTTGCTTTTATTATTCGATATTGTGCAATCTGATGGAAAGCTCATTCAAAAACCTGTGCATGTCTTGTTTCCTTTTCACATTGATAATTTTTCATTTAATAAATAAATGTTGTTGATGTAAAATTTCACCTTCACAAGGTATGCTCAAACTCTGCTATATATGTTTTTATGCTTCCTTTAGGTGCATGTGTTTGTTAATTCTGAATTTATATCCTTCTTTTTGTTTATCGTAATTTATTTACATTTCCATTTAAACTGATTGAAAATATTGTTATTAACATCATTTCAGTGTAAGTTTGCAAAATTCTGCAATTTAGCATAATTATTAATGTAGTTGGATTGCAAATGAATCATTCTCTCAGTGTAACCGAACTGTTGTGTTTATGAATTAAGTTGTAGAATGATCTGCCAGTGGTGAGCAGTTGTGATATAATAATTGATGATTTTGGTTGTGGTTTAATGTGCCTTTCAGTTCCCTCTAATATCAAGTGTCATCACTTCAATTTTCAGGTAAACAATATAGTTAATGAAATAAAAATTATTATATAATATTAATTGTAGTAAATAATGTTGATTATTTTAATTTGTAGCTTCAAATGATATCACGAACTCAACATCAATAGAATCACAGCCGACTCAAGGTTTGGATTGAGATTGCTACAACGAAATATTCTACAAGTCATATTATTATCATATTATTTTTATTTTCTGTAAACATTTTTATATTTATAGAAATTAAATTATTATGTATTTAGTGAAATATTTGTTTAAATCTTATTATTTTGCAATAAGTGAACTATTTTATTTTTTATTTAGATTTGAATAAATAATTTTATTTTAATATATAGTGTCATTAAAAATGTCATAGAATATAAATTATATGTGTTTTGCTACAATATCTCTTTCGTCACATATAAGTTGATTTTAATGCATTATTTGTGACAATATAAATTATCACTAACGAAATCTTATTTAATTTAGTGATGTAACCAACTGTCATAGAATATAAATTATAAAGTGACGTTATGCATAAACGTCATTCATAATATTATTAGGTAACATTTATATTATGTCACTAAAAATGTGACAATATCTCTTTCGTCACATATAGGTTGATTTTAATGTATTATCCGTGACGATATAAATCATCAATAACGAAATTTAAATTATTTAGTGACATAATTAGTTGCCATTGAATATTAATTATATAGTGACGTTATATATAAATGTCATCCATGCTACTATTAGGTGACGATATACTACGTTACTAACAATGTGACAATTTTCTTTTCGTCAAGTATACAATGAAATTATTGTGTTATTGGTGACGATATGATTTATTAATGACGAAAATGCACATCATTTGTTGACAAAAGTAATTGTCACCGAATGCAAATTAAACTGTGACGTTATCCATTAGCGTCATTATATATTTAACAATACATGACGATAACACATACATCGTCACTTTTGACATTTAGTGACATACCTAGGGTGACGATCGTCGTGACATTGACTTTTACGTCACAAAACACATCTAGTGACATAAATTAAAGTTTTAGTGACAATAACCTAGATGCCACTAATAAGAAAATTTATTGTAGTGTTAGGTGGAGCATTTGTAATGTAGAGAAGGATGAAATCGAAAAAAATAGAGGGGTCTCGGGAAATAAGGGCTCTCGGGTTTTCCAAACAATGTAAGGGTTTTCGGTTTGAAATATGGTTTGTAACAGGGGTTTTCCCCCATGGTTTCAAGCAATGTAAGAACAATTTGATCAGCAAATAAAAAAAGTTTCTAGCAATTTTTTCCTTTTTTTCCTTATCTATAATTTGAAATCAAACAAAACATACTAAAGCAAATAAAAAGAAGAAGAAAAATGGGTCCTTACCATTTGGTCGGAGCCTCGCTAGCGACGGGGATCTCCGATCGACTATCCGAAAAGTGAGGAGGCACGCCTTGGTGAGAAGACTAACATACTGAAGATTCAAGACGATCGGACGACAGACGGCGGTAGATCGGAGAGAAGAAAGCCGAATGATTTTTTAACCATTTTACGACGATTGGTGAATCCCTCGATTAAACGGAGCCTAGATCGGAGTTGAGGAGGCAGAGACAGACCTCCCAATGAAATTTGATGACCATCGGCCACAGACGGTGGCGCGACGATGGACAGTTTTAAACTGTCACGACGGTCGGCGAAGGTACCCATCGGCTGCTCACCAGATTCCTAGAGAGAGGGTAGACCTCTCTATCTCTAAAATTTATTTAAAAATGAAAAAAATAAAAAAAGAAGAAAATGTTGATATTCATAACAAGATTTAGGGGAAATTGCACTTAGGTCCCTTAAGTTTAGCATGTTTTTGCAAAACGGTCACTGGAGGGACTGTTTTTGTAGTTTACCCTTTTCTTATGCATATTATATAACTTTTGGTTTAATTTTTGTTTAGTCCCTCTAACTTTAGCGTGTTTTTGCATGTTAGTCACCTGTTGGGATTATTTTTGTGATTTTCTCATTTTTATGTATGTTATATATTTTTAGGGTTATTTTCATTTTAGTCCCAGTATGTTTAGCATGTTTTTACATTTAGGTCACTAGATTTATTTTTATTTGCTAGTTTTGATTTAAGCCTGCATGTTTTGTTTTATTTTATTCTGGTCACTTCTTATATTATTTATTTGTTTCGAATTGTTCCTTTAATCTTTATTATTTTATTTAGGTCACTGATTTAGTGTGTTATGATATTTTCCTTGATATTCGAATTTGGCCATGACATTTTTAAATCTTTTATTTTAGTCACTATTTGGGCACTTGGTTTAATCATTGTTTGTCCTTTATGTTTCTGTTTATTTCATTTCAGTCCTTTTGTATTATTAGTGGGTTATTTTAATTTCCAATACCTTATTTGTTTAATATTTGTGATTATGAATTTTGTTTTTTTTTTGTAATTTTATTTGAATCCTTTTGGTTTTGTTAATTTTATTTTGGTCCCTTTAATACTTGTTTTTGGTATTGTATTTTGATTGGTAATGTTTGTTTGTTTTTATTTTAGTCCTTTATGTATGAATGGGTTTTTACATATTGTGGTTATTGGTCTTGTATTAAATAAATATTATTAGTTCTATTTACTATAAATATTTTATTTTGTATATTTTTGATTACATTTATTTCTATGTATTTTTATCTACTAAATTTTATTCGAATATTTTCAATAACAACGATTTGTAGAATGGGTGTGGAAAGCGTCACTTTATCAAAGTGGTGTAATCCGATACGACATTTGAACAAATGTGAACTTGAAATAAAACTAATTTTATTTTTCTAATTAATTCTTTTTATTTTAAGTTGAACAATGCAATGCATGTTTCTAAATATCAATTTATTTCATTTTACACAAATGATGATTTTCAATTTATATTCGATTCGTGTTTTATAGAAGAGGTAATATTCTTTACAGATAAGAAATAATCGAAATAGCTTTCCCAACGGAGGATTGCTAATCTCGAGATTTCTTTTCAAGTTAAAGAATTTTTCCTAATATTTAATTAGAAGCAAATTAATTAAACTCAATAAATAGATCATATTTAACTTTATATTCGATGCATGATTTTGCACCATTTATGACAACGTGTAAGTGACACAGTACCAATTTTGGGCACTGTGGGTGGTAATCCTTCCCCGCGCGTAACCGACTCCCGAACCCATCAAATTGAATTTCTGGTAAAGCAAACCATTTTTGTCTTAGAAACGATTTTTCTTAAAATTGTTTTTAAAAGACTTCGACCTACCTAATCCAAAGGTCGATGGCAACTCCTAATCTATTTAATCCAAATTAATCCAAAATCACCAATTTTTCCAAAATAAAGTCATAAATGTTTTTTAAAATAATACTTAATTGTTTTATAAAAAATGGTTACGACAATTAGTATTCTAAATTCAGGCAGAATTATCTTTATGCCCCCATGTATTGATGTATACACCCACTCAAAAATATTTAACGTTAGGTGCTTGCTCACTTGTTAGGGAAGTTGCACGGGTATTATTGATAATTTCAAACTTCGGTTAAAAGATTTTTCATTGTTAAGCTGACATTGGAGGCGATTAGGGGTATTTTGATAGTCCAATATAAATGTGGCGGAGGTTGCATAAATAAAGACGTTAACGACATCTCTACCCTCTTTGTTGTAGGGGGTTGTTCTATGCAAAGGTTTCCGACTCTAGTTGTGGAGGTATTTGATCACGTTATTTTCGTGTGATTTCTGCATAGAGGTGAGGACTCCCGACGCTTAAAGTGGACATGTGGTCAGAAGCCTTTGGTTTAGTTATGAGAAAATATCTCTCTCCAATGTGTTACTTGAAGGGGGATCTGAGACTTTTCTATAAAAAGGTTTTTTATAGTTAGGGACGGGTGTAATGTATTGAAGGGTAAAGGTTTCTTTGCACAAAATGCTCAATGTTAGATTCGGAGGTTTCAATTATAAGGCGAAGGCTTCTTCACGTAGAGCTCTAAACGCTAAGTGTGGAAGTATCTGTTATATGATAGATCTTTTGATTCCTTATGGCCGGGAGGAATTTCTTTGAGATAACTCCAAGTGGTGTTATCTTGGGAGTTTCCAAGACAAGGAATCTCAACGCTTACCGGCAGAGAAATAGTTGGGAGGGCTTGATTTCTTAGGTGTAGTTATGGGTGAAGACATGTGGTAGGGCGAAGATTTCTCTTTGCGTGACTCTTAATGGTTTATGAGAGGTGTTAGGCGATTGTGTCATAACGTCCTAAAATTGAAAAATTAATTTTAGGGTTCGTTTGATTAAAATTGAGTTTTCTTTTAAAAATTTTAAAATAGAATTCGAGAGAGTCGTCGCCAATATTTATTTAGGGTGTAATTGGATCATTCAAAAATATTTTGTTATTTCAATAAAATTTTAACTTAAAAATTATTAAAACAAAGTTTGGTTTACTTTCCAAAAAAATAAGTCCGATAGTCGATTACGTGGAAGGATTAGAACCCCACAATGCCCGAAAATCGACACTTAATCGATTAATTACTGTCTTTGCAATTGAATTTATGACATTGAATTTTAATTTAATTAATGACTCCTTTTTAATTGAATAAATACAATGTTAGTTAATCGAAAAATATCTCTACATGGAAAAGTTAATAATCGATTACATTTAACTAGAGAGAATTAGCCACCTAATATAGAGTAGGATGATGTCCTTTTTTTTCAAACCAAAACAATGAATTACCGATATTTCTTTTCAGAAAATTAAGATTTCTAAATTAAACAAACAACGTTTCAGCATCTCGAACTGAGGAGAAATGCCCTCTAATATAATGTAGAATGATGATTTTCTCATTCTTGGAGAGAAACAAGAAGCATCACCATTTTCCTTTATAATTAAATGTTGTATTTATTCTATTGAGACTATGTAACAAACAAATATTATTTATAGAAATTGTCAAGCCTTTAAGATAGATAAAGGATGTTCAAATATTTATAAATTGTGAGACTAGACAATCGAATAGGGTCGAACGGTCTATCCTCATTAAATTTTAATATAAGAACATCTATCTTTCAATCCTCCTGATTAATTTTAAAGTGTTGTCATTTTATTTAGTTTCACTGGAGGATGTTTATTTATTTTAAATCACCATAATTGGACAACCAAATGGATTATGACAACCCTTTTCAATAATTTAAAATAACTAAATATTACCTTTTAGTTTGATTATGGAAGAAGTTGAGTTATGCACGTGAGGCTAGCATACTTTTCAATTAAATAAAAATGTCATGCAACCAAATGACATGCTTCAATGAATATTAATTACAAAATTAAAAAAAAAAAATTAACATTCAATCTAATTAATATGCTAGGATTATAAGATAAAAGTATAAACAATTAAAAGTAAATAATGAAAAATTATATTAAAAATAAATTTTTGGGGCCAAATTAAAAAAATATTTGAATTATTTACCTACGAGTTGGTTACTATAAAATAAAATAAATTAAGGTTCTGCTAAAAAAACTAAAAAATTAAAAATTAAGTGTCATGCAAAATAAGAAAAATAAGGTTTTAGGTATAACAATAAAAGAAAAAAATATAATATAATATAAATATACAAAAAAACATAAGTTAATTTAACATCAAAATTAAAAAAGAAATGAATGTATAAAAATTAAAAAGCACATAAAATAATATGAAAAAGAACGACAAATACAAATATATTAAAAGAAGTAAAAAATAATTTAAAATTAAAGGAAAAAATTAAATGTTTATGTAAAAAAGAAAGAAAATCAAATTAATACTTCAATCAATAAATGAATTGTAAAAATGAAAAAATGAATTAAGAAAAGAATAATAAGAAATAAGGAAAAAATTAAAAAATAAAATCTAAAAAAACCTCGAAACTAAAAAAATAAAGAAGAAAACAATATTTTAAAAAATCAAATTTAAAAAGAGAATAATTTAAAAAAACCAACACGAACTTTAGAAAAACAAAAGGTTAAGATAAATAAAAGTGAAACTAAAAAATTAATTAAAAAAATAAAATACCAAAACAAAGTTTCAAAATAAAATGGATGGACTATTAAAAGAATTGTCTCTTACCCGTGTGAAATCGCACATATTCCATAAGGATCCAAGACATGTCATTTAATTGAATAGTAAATCCAATATTTTATAAAATTTAATTCAAAAGCAAGATGAAAAATAAAGTAAGATCGTGATTGGCTGAAACAATAAAATATAAAAATAAAGTAAGAAAAAAATAAAAATAACAATTATTGATTTTCACTTAGAAACTTCAAGGAATGCTAGATTTAAAAATCTATTCGAAAGTATTTTTCTTGTTTCTCATTTTTCTCTTATTCGATAGAGTTTTTGAAAAAAAACAACGAGATCAAAATCGATTGAAACAATAAGACGGAAAGAAAAATAAGAAAAAAAAAAAAGAATTACCTTTAAGAAAAAGTTATCTTTTATTGTTGGTATTCTCAAATTATAATGTTTGGGTGACTCCTCTTTTTCTCTCCTTGCTCTCTATTCTTTTTCTCTACTCCTTTTTTTTCGTCTCCCTAATGGGAAGTAGAAGATCTCTATTTAAAAAAATAACATCCAATCCTATCAAATCACATCAATTAGTATAGTTTTTCCCTTTATAGGAGATCACACTATATATGGTAGGATATCCTAAGATATGCTATGATATGATGATATTTTCCTTTTTCCAGTCTTAGTGTGAACGAGCTATTTAACATAACAAAAAATGGCCTATTCAGGTATATTTTGAACCCGAACAAAAGTTGGGTATAACGATTACCCCTCTTTGCTGATTGATGTAAAACGAGAGTAGAGCAAAAACAAAAAATAACTAATTTTTTCCATTGAGGTAACTCTGAATTTGCATAAACTTGGAAAGTTGATATGTTTCACAGCTATTTATTCGATTCACTTTGATGATTCCTTTGGGAGACATGCTTCGAGTTGATTTGTTTCACCATCACTTTTATGACGATCAAACTTAGAAAAGTTGATGATTTTATCCATCATATTATTTCTTCTGGAAGACATGATATTGCTTCTTCTTGTTGAGTAGATCTAGTCGTCTTTGGATTATTTACTCTCCCATTTGTACATCTACAAGGATGATTAGACTTTTTGAAGTCCATTTTGTAGGCATGTCTACATCATTTACATTTTTGAGTACACTGGTTTATAAATCTTCTTCTTGTTCATCACGATCACAAAATAGTTGAATATGCAAAAGTTAACATAAAAATTGTTTAATGTGTCTTTAAATATTAAATTTAGTTTAGATGATTGGTTCCTCTATCTGAGGAAGTGAAGTTGAGGTTGACCTCCTTTGGGAGTTAAGTCAAGTTGTTGATCACTCCTCTTAGCGAGTTAAGTTGATTTCTGGTTGACTCCCCTTTGCAGTTTAAGTCAAATCTTAGATGTTCTTAGTCCAAGATCCTTCATCTTAAAGTTGAAATTTGACTGGAGGTATTTGATTTGAAAATAGCTCATCGTTGTTGATTTAAGTTAAATTACAGACGACTCTTTTGATTTTGAATTTGCTTTTGAACTTAAATACCCTTCGTCATGAAGTTGAAATTTGACTCGAAAATCTTGATTGAAAAATAGCTTCTTGCTATTGAGTTAAGCTATATTGTAGACAATCCTCCATATCGAGTTAAGTTGATTTTGAAATTGCTTCCAAACCGATATCCTTCATTATGAAGTTGAAATTGATCTTTACAAACTTTGACTGGAAAATAACTCCTCGCTGTTGAGTTAAGTTGGATTGCAGACGACTCATCATTGCAAGCTAATTCGCTTTTGGGTGTTCTCTGAGTTGAATATCCTTCACTGATAAGTTTAAATTTAACTTGAAAACCTTGACTAGAAAATAGCTCATTTTTGTTGAGTTATGCTTGACAATAAACGAATCCTCCATTGCAAGTTAAGTCGAATTCAAATATTCTTTGAGTCTAATGTCCTTCGATGTGAAGTTTATATTTGACTAAAAAATATAAAATTGTACACATGTATGTAACTTTATAAATTTAATGCCAGGTATGTCTAAAATGTAGAAATTTTTCTCCTCGTTGCAAGTTGAGCTAAGTTGTGTTCGACCCCTCCATTGCGAGTTAACTTGAATTTTTAACGACTCCCTTTTGCAAGTTAAGTCATGTTGGAAATCTATCTCTAAAGAGATGAAAATTTTTCAAGAGAAAATATCTCAAGTGAGATACAATTTTTCAAGGGAAACTGTCTCGAATGAGACGAAATTTGTTTCAAGAAAAATATCTCCAATGAGAAAAAAAATATTGTTTTGAGAAAAATATATGAGTGTGACAAAATTTGTTTAAGGGAAACTATCTCAAGTGAGTTAAATTGTTGCTTTGAGAGAAACTATCTCAAGTGGACAAAATTTGTTTTAAGGAGAATAATCTCAAGTGAGCTTTTATTTCGAGGGAAAATGTCTCAAGTGAGATAAATTGTGTTTAAAGAACACTATCTCAAGTGATATTTTATTTCGAAGGAAAATTGTCTCAAGTGAGACAAATTTATGTTTAAAGAAAATTATCTCAAGTGAGATAAAAAAATTTATTTCGGGAGAAGCTATCTCGAGTGAGAAGAAACTTGTTTTAAGAAAAACTATGTCAAGTGGTATATTTTTTTTTCTGAGTGAGACGATACTTGATATAAGGAAAACTATCTCAATGATAATTTTTTTTTGTTTCAAAAGAAACTATCTCAATAGAGATAAAATTTTTGTTTATGAAGAGAACCTCTTAAAAACATCCTTAAAAGAGAAAAATGATCTTAAGAAATATAAGATTATTTGAAAATTTTACAGTTATCCTCAAGAGATGGAAAAATGATTTTGAGAAAGAAGATCTTTTTGAAGATTTTTAATGAAACCACAATAAATGGTCTTGTTTCTTGATAAAGATAAAAAAATTAAAGATTTTTCCCAAAAATGAAACCGTTAAGAGGAAAAACTTGTCTTGTGGTCTTGAGAAAGACAATATATTTTTTGAAGAATTTTTAAATAAAATCCTCAAGAGAGAGAAATCATATATTTTCATGAAAATGCATGTAACAATGAATGTTTAATGCAAAGATGCATGTGTCATAATGCAAGTGCATGCTTAAATGATGATGATGCAAATATGTGTGGGAAGTCTTCATGATATTTGTGAATTGATCATGTTCATTCTTTCTCATCAAAATGATTTGTTTTTGGTTCACATCAATCTACTATTCTTATCCCAACCAATTCTCCCCCCCCCCCCAATTTTTTTCTCTTTGCCTCAACATTGATTATGAGCTTCCTTGTATTAGAACATTTGTTAATTTGCAAAATACATCCCCTGGAGACACTATCTTATTCAAAAATGTTTTTCTTCATCTTTTTTTTTTCAAAATGTGAAATATTTGTTGAAGAAACAAAATCATGTCTCTTGTTTTAGGCTTATAATTGAAACAAATCATAAAACATGAATTCATTGATTATCAAAAAATTAGTTACCCTTTTAATCCTTGGAAAATTATAGTCCTTTGAGAAACGTCAGGACTAATATTGATTTTGAGATCTAGGTTAATTAGGGAATGAAAGGTGTTTTGAATTGGTTTCTTTGGTTACAACATAACACTTCTAGTTTTTTTATGTTCCTCAATCTGATATGTTCATCATGCTCACCTTTTGAAAATGTCCACAGTTACAAACTTTAGCGAATGCTTCTAGTATTTGTAGTGATTTATTAAGAGATTTATAAGGTCATCTCTTATGCAACCGTTGCACAATCTCCACATTTAGCTGTCATTTTAGGCTTTCAACTCGAACTACACTTTGGTTTCAAGACACCTTTTGCAAATTTTCATCTTGAATCCTATTTTATTAATTTTTTTTTCATTTTTATCATGCAAAAAGTTTTAGAAAATGTTTTGAAAATAAAAGACTAACCTTGAGG
The DNA here is from genome assembly GCF_006381635.1 of Hibiscus syriacus. Lineage (NCBI taxonomy): Eukaryota > Viridiplantae > Streptophyta > Magnoliopsida > Malvales > Malvaceae > Hibiscus > Hibiscus syriacus. The sequence goes on from NW_024063124.1 coordinate 91,072, forward strand.
GGCATAATGAAATCTAAAGACAGACTCTTCCATTTCAATATTTGTGTATGCTTGGAAAGGACTTTTCAAGCATATAACGTAGACAAGGGCTCACGATTATGAAACAAATGATAAATAGTCTCAAACAAGTCTTAAGGTGATTTAACCAAGGAATAATGCTTTCATTCTTATTTTTCTCAATTCGAACATGCTTCCATTTGTTTTCTTCTTTTCTCTTTTGGATCCCGTTAGATTCCCACATGTGGGTTTTCACCCTATAGGTTATTTCCTCTTTTATGTCTTTGACATTTCATTATCTTCTTATAGATATAACATGGAACTTTAAACCATTTGAAGTTGATCAATCTTGTGATTTGAGGAGTCATCTTTTATGAGAGTATCATGGCATGTGCTTCTTGTATTTTTCTATTTGATGAATTTTGAAATTTAATTTCGTCTGAACACAATGTATCATTTGTATTTGAAGCATCTCATGTTGCTCACTTTAATTTGAATCTTTGAACACATTGTATCTAGTCAACCTTACAGTGTTTTATTGTTGATTGTTTTCACTCACGTGAGAAGATTTTCTTTTATCTTATCCCCTATAACCCCTTAGACTCGGCCTAGATGTTACGAGTAAATTCTAGACGTCACATTGATCACCAAAATAACCCATAATAATTTTATGGAAAATAACGATTCAAAACTAATTTAATGCCACTTTTTTATGTAGAAACCATATAACCATCATTATATAAAAATTATAAAAATCAGAAAATAAGTCTTTATAATGAAAAAAATAATATTGAATATAAAAATCCTTTAAATGCTAAAGTATAGTCTCATGCTAAGTTTAATAAATAAAACTATAAAAAGAATTAATACGAACAAAAAAAATTGAGACTTTGATCCTCCGAATATCGTATCGTGCCTAGAATCCTGATCGATTTGAAAAAGGAGAAAAGAGGGAGTGAGATATAAACCTTGTGAGGTCAAAATGTACATGAAAATAAACTATTCAAGAAATCACTCAAGCATACACAACAAATCTGATATTACAGATAAACCAAAATGCAGACACAAGCTAGTAAGCTCCTAACTATCCAGCCATCCGTTAAACTTCACAGGATGAGCTCTTTAAAACCCGTAATCAACAGAATGCGAAGAATCACATAAACCAAAGTGATGACCGCTAAAATTCAGAAAATATAGTTTGTGGGAACCATGTCATGGATACACCACTTGGAGTAGTAATCTTCTAAAATAGGAGCGGTGGACCACTAAACTTCTTCCTTCACATCCCAACCCATAGAACCAAACTAGTGGACATGCTTATACAGATTATAGGATAGCGCAGGGACATGTAATACCGAATTCAAGTATTTTTCAAGAATATGAATAATTACATATAGTCAAAGTTCAAGAAACATGTTGTTCGGACATCGACATGTAAGTCAAAAACATGTTTCCCAATCAACTAATGAATTTTGCACTTTAGAACACATTTCAGAATAACACAGACAAAACATTCAAAATTTCAAATACATAACCGTAGCACCGATCAACATTTAACTAATTAACAGATTAATTAATTAAGTTTATCAAACAAGATCAAAATAGTTGTAGCTCATATCAACGAGTGCTCATATCAATTCTATTTGATCCTCAAATTAACAACAACGATAATTATTTATCGGTTTTGCAACAGTGGAATTCATTATGTATATAATATATCATAAACAAATAAAGACTAAGGATTAATCTTATAAAAAACCTTTAAACAAAGATAAACAACTCTTTAAACTACGATTAAACTAAGAGATTCACACTATGGAAACAAATAAATCAAAGAAATTGATTTAATCAAGTACCCCAAATCACAATTGGGTAACCGAATTTTGGCCAAAAGATTCCAACAGCATTAAAAAATCTCTGCGCAGTGTTAACATAAACAAAGGTTTATGAAAAACCTCTCCAACAATTCAACTCACTCTTTATTTTAAAACAAAGCAGAATATATTCACATAATAATTCTTTAAATTCAATTTCATTATATATATATATATATTACCCATGTATTAAAAACATGGTGTAGGTTGCCTTACGAATCTCCGACGGTTAGCTTGAAGGCGGTTGATCAAAACTTGAAATTTGCTTTTACTTAGAGATGGGTTTTTGGGTATTCAACGACAGAGGTGGGTTTTGATTTTGAAAATTCCATTTTCCTTTCAATTATGGAAAATATTCATTTATAAATATATTTTAGAAAATAAATAATAAATAATGGTTGAAATTGTAGGAGTTTCGGTTGATACAATAACTAAGCAATTGGAATTCAAATTCTATAAAAAGGGGGCATTTTCACTATACGTTCCTAATGTCTTTAAGGTTCACAACTTTTCCCCTCAAAATTCTAAGAATTGTAAAATTATCCCAAAATTTGGCATTATTCACAATTTAATCTATTTTTATTTCTTTTTAACAAAAAATGATTTAAAATTTTAACCCATATTTTAGGGTGTGACACCCCATGTGAGGAGTGATCCTTGGTTAGGGTTGAATCTAAAGAAAAATATTTCAAGCACAAATGGGGATCGCAATTGATTTTTTTCTTTTTGTGGAGGGATAGCGAAAGAAGGTCGGTCATAATTTCATACAAAATATTCTTTGTGAAAGAGGTATCCAATGGGGATTGATGATAAGAAATAGTCTTTTATTCATTGAAAAATGAGTCACTAATGAATGATGATTTCCCCCCCCTAATTACTCTACCTTATCCACATAATACCAGTGGTGGATGCCCCAACTTGATTTTTTTGTGGGAAGATTCGTACATGAACAACATCATGCATTCAATGTCTTTGAGTTTTATTGTGAAAGAAGATATTGATTCTATGTCTAAGAAGATGATGATGCGCCTTTGAAGTTGTGCTGTAGGGAGGGTAATATTATGTTAAGGATAATTGATCATGAAAAGGTAAGAGCAACCTTTTGATATTTTGAGAAATGGTGATGTCAATGTTGGCCACAAATGATTTCAAGTAAAAAAAATCAAGAGATTATATTTTTTGGCTAAGAATGGGATAAGAAATGTCTAATCTCATCATATGTCAAAAGTCTATAACCTTGATCCTAAAATGAGCATTTCATTACTTGACTTTCAATGATCCTTCAAGTTTTAAAATTCGTTTTAATATTCATAGCCTAATAAGGTAACATTTATTAATCGATCATTTTAAAAGATTTAAGGAAATGTGAAAGAAAGAATTAAAAATACATTCAAATAAGATGAATTTTTTCATGCAAGTGAAAAATAGCTCCGTGGTGGATGAATATCGAATTCTTTTGAATCTACCCCTATCACTTGTTAACTGTCCATGCATCGAAATGAATTAAATTCTAGACCTTGTGCTTCAATGCCCTATAATTCTTGGAGGTATGTATTGAGCTGCTCCTAGAGGTCATTAGAGGTGACATCATTATCATATCCTTTGAAGTAAGGACGATGAGTAAATGTGTGATTAGGATCACCATCATGAAACCTTCAATGAATTAGTTTCATATTTTCATTATTAATGTATGAAAAATTGCTTAAATAAATATACGTCTTGTAAATGCAGAATGCAAGGACGTAAATGCTAGGTGCTAACTCAAAAAAGTGACCACCATTTAACAACTTCCATTAAAACATAAAGGTTTTATTAAACCAAAAAGTCGAATTCTTCATCTCATCATGTTGGAATCTTCCTCTCGGCTGATTCTAATATTTCATTTTGAAATAAACTTTGCTTTAATCTTGATGCCGAACTCTTGTATTGGATGATGTAACTTGTCTTCTTCTCAAATTGTCTACTTTAGTTATCGAAATCTTGCATTTAATTGAAGAAAGTTATCAATTTAATATTGAGTAGGATGATGTCCTCTCTTTTCCAACCAAAGCAGTGAATTGCCAATATTTCTTTTCAAGAACTTGAGATTTCTAAAGTAAACTAACAACGTTTCATCATCTCGAACCAAGAAGAAATGCATTCTAATATATTGTAGAACTGTTATTTTCCATTCTTGGAAAGAAACAAGAAGCATCATCATTTTTCGTTATAATCAAACGTTAGTATTTATTCTATTGAGACTATGTAACAAACAAATAGAAATTACCAAGTCTCTAAGATAGATAAAAGATGTTCAAATATTTTTAAATATCGATACTAGATCATCGAATAGGTTTGAACGGTCTATCTTCGTTAAATTTGAATATAAGAATATTTCTCTTTCTATCCTCCTAATTAATTTTAAAGTTTTATCATTTTATTTAGTTCAGCTGGAGGACAACTAGTTATTTTAAATCATCAGAATCAGACTAGTAGGTGGATTAGGACAATCCTTTTTAATATTTAAAATAATTAAATATTAATTTTTTAATTTATTTTTGGAAGATGTTGAGTTATGCACGCAACTATCATACTATTCAGTTAAATAAAAATGTCATGCAACCAATAACATGCTTCAATGAATATTAATTACAAAATTTAAAGAAAACAAATTAAGGTAAGATAAAATTATAAACAATTCAAAGTAAACAATGAAAAATTGTATTAAAAATAAAATTTTAAAAGATATGAAGCATTTACCTTTGAGTTTGTTATTGTAAAATAAAATAAAATAATGTTATGGTAAATAATTTAAAAAGTATACTAAATATAATCTGCAAAATAATAACATAAGGTTACATGTATCACAATAAAAGAAAAAATATCAAATATATAGTATAAAATATACACAGAAAGATAAATTAACTTAATATAAAAATTAAACAAATAATAAAAGACATGAATGTATACAATTTAAAAGTACATATAACTAATATGAAAAAGAATAAGAAATAAAAATATATTAAAAGAAGTCAAATATTAATTTAAAATAAAAGGAAAAGTTTTAAAATTTTAAGTTAATAAAGAAAGTAAACCAAAATAATACTTTAATCAATAAATAAATCAAACAAAAATAAGAAACAAATTAAGGAAAAATAATAAGAAATAAGGGAAAATTAAGAACTAAAATCTAAAAAAACAAAGAAACTAAAAAAATAAAGAAGAAAACAACCTTTAAGAAAATCAAATTTAAAAATAGAATAATTTTAAAAAAGCAAGCTTAAAAACCAAAAGGTTAAGACAAATAAAAATGAAATTAAAATTTATTTAATTAAAAAGAAAAAAAACAATTTTAAAAAAAAATGGAGGAACTATTAAAACAATCATCTCATACTCATGTGAAAACATGTGGATTCCTAAGAATCCAAGATGGGTCATTGAGTCATTTAATTAAATAGTAAATTAAAAAATAAAAAAAAAATTATTCAAGATTGATTGTCGGTTTTCATTGAGAAATCTCAAGGGTAAATGTTAACCCCGAAAAATGTATATTTCATGCCTTTTTATTTGAGTTATTATTTGATTTCAAGCTTATATAGTTGCTTGAAGTTGCATAATCCATGCATGTGGTGGAGTTAGCTTGTCGATCTTTAATTTTCTATTAAATGATACAACATTTACAGACGACAATTCTGGGAGCATAAAGGAAAAAAGTGAAGATATTTAAGAGTCATACAGGTGAATCTTTCCAGTTGTGACCTACATATGAAGGGAATCTTTTCTCTAGGTCATACAAGGAATTAAGGGCACAAAGCCCTAAGAGCCCTCACTATAAAAAGAAAAAGGGAACCCACAATTAAAGTAGGGTACAAATTATGAGATAAGAGAGAGAGACAAAAATTAGGCTTCCCTTCTTCTTCATGGATGACCTCCATTGTTGAAGACTCCAAGGGGATATCAAGCAAGATTTCGAGAGAAACTTGCAAGGCCCATGATAGCCAAGTGTTTCCTTATATTTTCTTATTCTCTTATTTTATTTTTCATTTCTCTTGAGATGTTTACTGAATGTTTAACTATGGATGATATTCGTCCATCCATGAACTAATTTATCTTGGCTTGAGTTTAACTATGATGCTTATGTTTTTTGTTGAATGAATGTTTTAGCATTTTATTGTTAATACTTGCTTTGTTCATTGTTTTACTTGCTTAGGTTAGTATGGGGGCATTTTGGTCTATAATATGCTCCAGTCTCTAGTGATAAAATTACCATATAAATTCAGGATGTTTGAGAGTTTCCATCCCTTCAACCCTCTATAATTTTTACTATAAAATTTTTGTTTTTCATTTTATTTGTTTTTTAATTTTAGTATTAGTATTTTAGTAGAACAAACTCTTAAACATGTTAACAAGTAAATCTCCCATGGATGCTACACCCACTTAGGAAGAAGACCCATTAACTATTTGTAAAATAATGAGATGAATGATGATGCCCCTCCTCCATCTACGCTACCACTAGCTTCAACAACTATTAAGAAGCATCGTTTAAAGCACACAGTTGGTTATGTCTGGAACCCACACACTGATGAATCAAAAGACGGGATGACACCCAACGTTGACCTTGAACAACCCATTGCAACATTAAGAAAGAAACATAGTAGGACCCATAGTCAAGGTACCTTACATTGCATTTCATTTTGTATAATAGTTTCCATGCATTGAGGACAATCCTCCTTCAAGTTTAGGGAGATAGTGTTCATAGATAGTCATCTACATTTTTTGAAGTTAATAGAGTTTTGCTTTGACATTTTTTTTTGTTTTGAGGGATGCTTATGAATAATTTGAGGATGTCCTATGATGAGAATTTTTTATGGCTATGAATTGAAAGTGACTATTGAGATAATTAGATTTTTTTCTAGGACTTGTTTCTTTGGGCTTGGACTTTTACATGTTTGCATGTTATTCATGCTTAAGAGCTTTATATTTTTTTTATGAAGAACTCTTGCATGCCTTTGTATGATATGAAATTAATGATTGATTATTTCTCAACAATAGCATGAAAGGCTTAAATTAAACTCCCTTGAGCATGTAGAAAATTTTAAAATGTGAATAAATGCTAATGACATAAACTGTTAGGAACACTTCTCTTTGCATTGCATTACTTGGAAAGTCCCTTTAATAAATGGCAACATTGACATATGAATGAATGAAAGTATTCAAGGTAATAGTCTATTCAAGAGGCTTAGGGATAGGTTGTTCGCTCCACTTCATTTTCAAGCCTAGGATAGTAGGTGTAATGAGCTGAAGCCCCTTAAAATAGTGCAATTTTATTAAAGTAATGGGAGTTAATGTGTGCTTAAATGTTAAACGAATACTATAACAAGAGAACTTACTTAGGAATTTCCATAACTGTTAAGCATAGAGTGGATGTAATTACGCAAACACATACAAATAACCTAGTCTTAGGGGAAAATTCTTAAAATCTTGAAATGTCTAACATGTTGAAGCCCATTATTTTAAGGACTAAAATTTTTTCTATAGCATGTCCTGAAAAAATTATGCTATATCATTTTTACTGTTGATTACTTCTCATTGTTTGAGGAAAAGTAATAGCTTATGTTTAAGGGTCTGTTAACCCCATAAAAAGGGTATATTTGATGCCTTTTTTCTTAGGTTATTATTTGATTTCAATCTCCTTTAGTTGCATGTAGTTGCATAATCCATGCATGTGGTGAAGTTAGCTTATTGATCTATAATTTTCTATAAAATGATGTCATGATGAGAGAAGGGTAGTGTTTGCTGGTGTTTTGTGCAAGTTTGGAAGAAAGTCTATGAAATGATAAAATACTATAGTATTGTGGATAACATATCTAGGAGTAAAAAATGATAAAAGTAAAGATATTTGGGAGTTGTGCACGTGAATTCTACTAGATTTGGCCTACACTTGAAGGGAATCTTTTCTATATGGCACACAAGAAATTAAGAAAACCCTAGAGTCCTCTATAAAAAGGAACCCCACAATTAAAGAAGGCTAAAATTTATGAGATAAAAGGGAGAGGAATGTGGTTCTTCTTCTTCTTCTTCATGGGTGACCTCCATTGTTGAAGACTCCAAAGGGATATCAGGTAGGACTTTGAGAGAATATTGCAAGGCTTTGCTCAAAACGTGGCAGCTAAGAGTTTCCTTTATTTTTGCTTATTCTCTTGTGCTATTTTTCATTTCTCTTGAGATTTTTGCCGAATGTTTAACTATGGATGATTTTTCCTAGCCATGAAATGATTTAGCTTGGATTGGGCTTAACTATGGATGATTATGTTTTTTTTGAATGAATGTCAGCATTTTACTGTTAATACTTACGTGAACAATAAGGTTGATTTGAGAGGTTTATTCCTAACTTGCCTTAGAGATAAGGAAAAGTTTAATGACTAAAAGGGGTAGGGATTCACAGATGGTAATTTGTAAGGGTTCAAGAAGAGATATATTGTCGCGACTTTTTAATGTCAGTTTCTTACTAGAGATAGTGTAAAAACAACTTAGTAAACTCTATTGAGTAGTGTATTAATGGTAGGTTGCTACGCATCTCTTGGGAAAAACATAAGAATCTATAATAAGCCCAGCCCTTTATCATTCTATAGTATTCAACACGTGTGAGATCTTATTATGTTATCTTATACACTTGATTCTCAACATTCTTTTGATACAATATTTTGTTACAATTAGTTTATAACTTTTTAATCATAATAATTTTGTTCATATTTTGAGTGTATAAACATTCCTTAATTTCCCTCCAATCCCTGTGGAGACGATCTCACTCATCAATTTATTACTTGAGCAGCGTGTATACCTGTACCATTTGCCCATTATATTTACACACACAACAATAAATCTATTAAGATTTATTTAAAAGTTATTTTCCTCTTTCATCATGTTTTCTCTCCGACAAGATTTTCAAACAAAAGCAAGGTTGTGATTGGCTGAAATAATAAAAAATATAAATAAAGTAAGAAGAAAAATAAAAATAAAAATTATCAGTTTTCACTAAGAAACCTCAAGGAATGCTAGATTTAAAAATCTATGAGAAATCATTTTCTTTGTTCCCCGATTTTCTCTTCTAATTGAATTTTTATAAAAAAAATGATGTCGAAATTGATTGAAACAATAAGAAGGAAAAAAATAAGAAAAGAAAAAAATAATTACCTTTAATAAAAAGTTATCTTTTATTGATGGTGGTTTTTCAAATTATAATGTTTGAACGACTCATTTTTTCCTTTCATTTCTCTCCTCGTATTTTTTTCTCTACTCCTTTTTTTCGTGTCCCTAATGGGATGGAGAAGGTCCCTATTTATAATTTAACCTTCCTATATCTAATGGTCTAGATTGTTTACACTGATAGCTAAGATGTGCCCAAATCATACAAGATCCTCCATATATAAGGAAATAACATATAATCCTATCAAATCACATCAATTAGTATAATTTTTCCCTTGGTAAGAGATCACACTATATATGGTAGATTTCCTAAGATATTCTCTGATATGATAATATTTTCCTTTTTTCAAGGCCATTGTGAATGGGCTCTTTAGCATTCCCCAAGAAAATGACATATTCAAGTAAGTTTGAAGCTAAAAATAAATTGGGTATTATAGTGTGCTAAGACATTAATTTCACTTTTATATATTTTTTACACTTTATGCGAAGTCATTAAGTGTGTGCTAGTATGATGATTTCTCTTTGTCTAGTTTTGACACTTTATGCAGAGGTGGTATTCATTAAAAGAAAAAAGGTGGATCCCTTTTAATGTCATTATGATAGAGATGACCTTGTAGAATATATCTACATCTCAATGTGACAGAAAGAATTGAAGGTTTCTACCTTTTTGGTTGTTTTAATATCACTTATGATAGAGTCATAAGTCGAGATTTTTATAAGTCTTAAGCTAAAGGAGAGGAAAATTGACACACCGTTATGTGCTAGTGTGAATGTTTTCAAAAAAAATTTAGCTTATGCAAAAGAATTATTGTAGGATACTTTTCAACACTTTATGCGAAGGTATTTTTATGAGCTTCTTTTCTTAATGCTTTGTGCATAGGTGTTATCATGGATCCACTTTCTCAACGTTTTGTGTGAATATGGTATCTTGTGTAGAAGGAATAGACTTTTACTAGTTGTATGATTTTCGGTAGGGTTTTGTCAACTTTTGTTTGATGAGAGGACAACTCAATGCCCCTAGAGAGGTTTGACAATTAGGGGAGGTTTCTTCACTAAGGTAACAATCAAAGAGGGAAGGAAAAATTTCCTTTACCTCAATAAAATTATCTCAATACCATGTTGGAGGGATCTTGACACTCTTTAGAGGTGGTTCTATGTTGTATTAGTGAAAGTGGGAGATATCCATTAGATTAGGTTTCTGGTGATATTTCATCAGTTCTTGGGTAGAGGTATCTCAATACTTTATTTGAGTGGAGACTCTGAACTTTTCTATATGTTTCGAGGATGTAACCTTATGGCATGAGGCATCTCAACACTTCTTAGCTAGGTAGAAAAGGCTTCCCAGTCTGTGGTAATGCACCACAATGGGTGAGAAGCATCTCAACAATACCATACACTACAAGTAAAAATGAGGCATATTTTCCAAGGTCAAATTAAGAAAAAGGCATCTCAAAATCAAATTAGAGGTATGTCGACACTCTTTAGAGGTAGCTTCATACTATATTATCAAGAGTGAGAGGTATCCTTACATTAGTTAAGCTTCTTGAGGTGTCTCATGGTTCTATTGGGGGCATCATAACACTCCATTAGAGTAGAGACTTTTAACTCTTTTCATCATTTTTGATGACATAATCATGTGGCGTAAGGCATTTAAGTATTTCTTAAGCAGGTAGAGAAGGCTTCTTAATCTGAGCTAACGTACAAAGGTTGGTACAGAGTCATCTCAATGCATATCACACACAATATAAAAAACTAAGGTATCTTAGCCAAATTTAGGGAAAATATCTCGATGCTTTGTCATAATAGAGGCTTTCAATTATTTTGGTCAATTTTAAGGACTTTAATTCGTTTGTTCAGAGGGGGTGTGAGACGTCTCAAAGCTTATTCGGAAAAGTAGATGAGTCTACTCATTCTACGGTTGTAACAACTTGGAAAATTTGAAAAGAAAAAAAAATTAATTAAGTAATTTGGAAGAATTTGAGGATTAAATTGAAATTTTTCAAAACTTGTAGCATGTTTTAGAGTTAAAGGAAATTTAGGGACCAAGCCCTAAATTTACCCAAATGGTATCGACATACACTCTATTAAACGTAATGAATTGGAATTTCGGGGGTAACTCAGAAGCATAATTGCTAAAATTTCCTCCTCCAACGCCCAACTTCCAAACACGATCCCGACGCCGTCAGACCACCAATCCTCATTTTGAAACCACCGTCGTGTTCATCATCGAGTGATGAACAAACCCCTTAATTCAATTGAAGTGAAACGCTTTCAAACGCCATGAATTTTGATTGAAAGTGTCGACTTTTTTTAGCACCACCGCCGAGAAAATCTTCAATTTATCTCCGATCGTTGCTCTGTTTCCGACACCTCCCGCACCATGGTGTTCCTTGTGTCGTTTCGAGTTCGCCGGTGTCCTCCTTGTCCCAGTCGGCAACGGCGCGTGAGGGAGGTGAAGTGATCAAAGATTCAGATTTTTTGAAATCAAGCTCTCCACCGTTCAAAATTGTGAACCGAGCTTTGTAAGTGCCTCAAAATCGCTTAAAATAATTTTTGGAAAATTTTATGTAATTTTTACGACGCCGAAAGAGGTCCCACGCGCCGCCACTGCGCGTGGGGGAGGTTCAAAATCAGTTTGAGAAGCATAAAATCGATTTGACCGGTTCGAACCGGTCCGAACCAGTCCGATCCGACCCGGCCCATTAACCAGTGACCATTGACCGTCGCTGACCACCGTTGACCAGAACTTTGACCGGCGTTGACCGTCCATTAAAAGACCGTTGACTTTTTTAGGGTATACCTATCCTGACCTTTTTTGACGTCCTGAAAACATTTTTGGGATCCGTTTCACCAAATTCGAACCCAAAAGCCTCCAAATTGTCATTCAAACCCGTTAACTTTGACAAAAAATTCAAATTTTTGAAAGGTCACATTTTATGTTTTTCGATATCCTGAATCTGATTCCGAAGTCTGTTTTGCCAAATTTTGACCCAAAATCCTCGAATCGAGCTTATTAACCCAAAAATACTTAGTATTTTAGTATTTTTTATTATTTATTTGAGATATGGTTATGAAATTGATTCAGTAAGATATTTTATGAAGGTACTCGTGTTTCACCTGAGCGAGGATCAGTTAGGTCTAAAGTTATTCGTTCGTCAGATCAGCCCGAACCGCGTACTACGAGAATTACCCATAGGTTTTCGTAAATTATTTAAATAAAGGTTAAGATTATTCAAAGTAGGATTTAAATATGGATTTTTCCGATTCATAGGATGTAGCGCTGCAGCAGAGCGTGATCGACAAACCTAGTAGTAGGCTCCCCTATCTGATTTCTCAGACTGTTACAGGTGTGTTTCCTGACAGTGTTACATTACTGTTTTAAAATATATATTTGAATACTGTGTATCTGTTATCTGATTTACCGCACACTTCTGATATGATCTCTGGTTACGATATATTTTTATACCTGATTTTTGAATATGGCTTATCTGATATATGATTTACCGTACGATACTGATTTGATTTTTGTTTTTCGTATTTCTGTATATGATTTCTAAGCATGAAATATTTTCATGTTTAAAGGATTAATCATTGGTTTCACTAGAATGCATTCATGTTCATTATTGACATTGGGAGGGTATTATTAAAGGAAGAATATATGCAGGCTCCTCGGTTTTGTGCTCAGGACCTTACCGTTGTTCCGGGGTTGTATGGTTCTAGGGAACCTACACATTCTGTTATGATCGGATGGGGGTAGTGTTCATATTTTTAAAGATATGTTTGCATAAACCGATTTTTACTGAAATATTTTTATCAATATGTTTTTTTATACACTTTATGAAACAAACTGGGCGTTTTAGCTCATTTTGTAAATTTTACCACCGTAAACTAGCAGATTTGGTATCATGAGAGATCAACTACTTTTACTTTGTACAAACGTATATCTCTATATGTTTTCCAGTTGTATTTGGTAACATGTATTTTGATATTGTTTTGGATATATATGTATTATCAATATTTTGTTTCGTATTACCTCTAATGTCTTATAAATTCTTTTAAATATAAAAAAAATCTCTAAATAGGATATGTGACTGCTTATGTTTGGTCTAACATTCAGGTCGAGTCTAGGGGGTTACAGTTGGTGGTATCAGAGGTTTTGGTTTTAAACACTCAGACTGTGGATTGAGTCATAAACTTTGGATTTTTAAGAGATTTTGATATTTTCAAAAATGTGTCACCTTATTTTATGAATTATTTTTTTCGAGATCCCTGATGCTAATCTAATTTATGTTTCAAATTCTTTATGTAGAGCCTTATATATCTAACGATGAGTGTTGTTTGAGGTTGTAGGACATGACGTGGTCGATGGCTAGTCGCTCGACCTTATGTTACGATAGACGATCCGATGTCACCACGTGATCCTCCTATTCCACATATAGATCTGACCAATTCTCATGATGATCAATTTACTCCTGTGAGAGACCCTCCTATCACTGAAGATGAGGATATTGACATGAACGAAGATGTCATTAATAAAAATATCTTTCGCATATTTCAGAGAGTTGTTAGAGTCCATAGTAATATGACTGCGGTCGAGATTTCGAATTCTTTAGTCGCTGCTGATGTAATTCTATTTGAGGGTATTACTGATGGACCTCCAATTGATGCTGAGTATTGGCTAGAGGATACAAAGAGAGTTATGGATGAGTTGGATTTGAGGCCTGAGTAGAAGTTAAAGGGAGCTCTAACTATGCTGAAAAAAGAGAGTTTTAGATGGTGGCAATTGATTTATGGTAGTATTCTAAGAAACCAATTATAATGGCATCTTTTCAAGGCACGTTTCTGGAGTCACTACATCAGAGAAAGATATCTTCAGGAGCAACGTCAAGAGTTTCAGAATCTGCAGTAGGGTGATATGTCTATTATGGACTATGAGGTTGAGTTCATCCGATTGAGCCACTATGCTCTTGGACTTGTTGACACATAGTCAGATCGATGCTTGAGGTTCGAGAATGGACTCAGATAAGAAATCAAGAGTCGAGTTACTACCCACCGGGAAAGAAATTTTGATGCATTGGTGAAGATAGCCAAGACCGCCAAGGAGATAGAGCGATTAGGTATGGAGCACATGAGAGATAGAGATCGAGCTCAAGACCGATTCAGGAGGCATTCTGGTTCCGTTGATTCATCTGCACACCCCAATAAGAGAGACAGGGGTGAGTCTTTTCAGAGAGGCGGTGCGAGTGTCAGGCCTATGGCATCCAGTTCTTTAGCTTTTCAGTCTTCCATACCTGTTAGTTCTTCTGGGTCGCAACCATGTAATTATTGTAGAAAACCCCATATTGGGGAATACAAGAGAAAATTGGGTATATGTTTTAAATGTGGTTCTAGTGACCATTTTGTGAAGGATTATACAGGGTCAAGTCCTATAGTTCAGACACCAGCTCATACTCCCGCTTGTTCTCATAGTACAGTTCATACTCCTGCAGGGGGTATTCAGGAGAGAGCATCTGGATCGGCTACTAGAGATCGAACATCTTAGAATAGGGGTCCAGTCAGATCTGAAGCCAGATAGCCTGCATTGGTTTACACTGCTAGACTTCGACAGGATCGTGATGGGCCTAATGTGATTGGAGGTACTATTACTATTCATTCAGTTCCCTATTTTGTATTGTTTGATAGCGGTTCTACCAATTCCTATGTATCGTATTCCGTTTATGAGGGTCTAAATATTCTTGTGAGAATACTTAGTATTTGGTGACAGTTCAAAGTCCCTTAGGCAAATCCATAGTGTCGGATCGTATTTTTAGAGAGTGTCCTATAGAGATTAATGGGGAGATATTTCTGGCCGACCTGATGGTGTTACCTTTGGAAGAGTTTGATCTGATTCTTGGTATAGATTGGTTGGACAAACATCGAGTCAATCTCAATTGTGAGACCAAGAAAGTTGTTCTGAAGACCCCAGATAACCGAAAGCTTGTAATGATTGTGGAACGTTGTGGATTTCTGACGAATGTTTTATCTCCTTTGGTAGCTGAGAAGATGATAAGGAAAGGTTCTGGGGCGTTTCTTGCTTATATTCTAGAAACTAGAAGTTCTCAATCTGATATTGAAAGCATTCGGATTGTCAAGGAATTTTCCAATGTTTTTCTTGAAGAGTTGTCTAGATTACCACCAGATAGAGAAGTTGAGTTTGACATTGAAGTTTATTCTGGTTCCACCCCGATTTCAATGGCTCCTTATCGTATGGCCCCAAAGGAGCTTAAGGAACTAAAAGAGTCCAACTCCAGGAATTATTGGATAAGGGATTTATCCGACCCAGTGTATCACCATGGGGAGCCCCAGTTCTCTTTGTCAAGAAGAAAGATGGGACATTGAGACTCTGTATTGATTATAGAAAACTGAACAAGCTCACGGTGAAAAACAAATATCCTCTAACCAGGATTGATGATCTATTTGACCAATTTCGAGGGGCTTCTATCTTTTCAAAGATAGACTTGAGATCTGGTTATTACCAACTTAAAGTGAAAGATTCTGATATCCCGAAGACTGCTTTCCATACTCGGTATGGGCATTATGAGTTTTTAGTGATGTCATTCGGGTTAACAAATGCCCCTGCTACTTTTATGGATCTGATGCATCGGGTGTTTCGACCTTATTTGGACCAGTTTGTAGTTGTTTTCATCGATGACATACTGGTGTATTCTCGAACTGAAGCAGAACATGAGAAGCATTTAAGGATTATTCTACAGACTCTGAGGGAAAATAAGTTATACGCTAAGTTGAGCAAATATGAGTTTTGGCTCAGCGAAGTGACTTTTCTTGGACATATTGTTTCTGCTGATGATATTCGGGTGGATCCGAGCAAAGTGGAGGCTATTTTGAACTAGAAGTAACCCAGAAATGTCTCTGAGATTCGTAGTTTCTTGGGCTTAGCTGGTAACTACCGTCGTTTCGTTGAGGGGTTCTCCCTTATTGCAGCTCCTCTGACGAAACTATTGAGGAAAGGTGTTCCATTTGTCTGGTCTAAGAATCAACAAGATAGCTTTGAGAAATTGAAGACTATTCTAACTCAAGCCTCAGTGTTGATTCAGCCTGAATCTGGGAAAGAATTTTCTATCTACAGTGATGCTTCTCACTCTGGATTAGGATGTGTTTTGATGCAAGATGAGAAGGTTGTCGCTTATGTGTCACGTTAATTAAAGTCGCATGCGCGTAACTATCATACTCATGATCTGGAGTTAGTTACTGTGGTTTTTGCTTTAAAGATCTGGAGAAACTACCTCTACGGAGAAAAGTGTTATATCTATACTGACCATAAGAGTCTGAAGTATCTGCTTACTCAGAAAGAATTGAATTTGAGACAGCGTTGATGGTTAGAGCTTCTGAAGGACTATGATTGTGAGATAGAATATCATACAAGGAAGTCTAATGTAGTAGCTGACGCCTTGAGCCGTAAGGCGATATCAGATCTCAGAGCCTTATTCGCCAACTTAAGTTTATTTGATGATAATATCTGTTAGCAGAATTACAAGTTAAACCCACTTTGGTCGAGGAGATTAAGGCCAAATAACTCCTTGATAGCTCATTGCTTCCCATTATTGAACAAGTTAAGCAGAGGTCGAGTTCAGAGTATACTATGGATCAGGATGGTATTTTGTGTTTTCACGGTCATTACTGCATCCCTAAAGATGATGAGTTGAGACGGGTTATCCTTCAGGAGGCTCATAATAGTCCTTATGCTATGCATCCTGGCGGGGACAAAATGTACAATAATCTCAAAGAGCGCTACTTTTAGACTGGTATGAAAAAGAATATTTCAGATTTTGTGGCGAGGTGTTTGACTTGTCAGCATGTTAAGGCAGAGTACCAACATCCGTCTGGATTATTACAATCAATTAATATTCCTGAGTGGAAATGGGAGCGTATTACGATGGACTTCGTTACTGGTCTTCCTCTGATTCATTCCAAAAAGAATTCTATTTGGGTGATTGTTGATCGACTCACCAAGTCAATGCACTTTATCCCTATTCGGATTAATTATTCTCTAGACAAACTGGCTAGGTTGTACATTTCTGAGATCGTTAGACTTCATGGTGTTTTATCGTCTATCATATCTGACCGAGATCCGAGGTTCACTTTCAGGTTTTGAAAGGATTTGCACGAGGCTCTAGGTACTCATTTGAATTTCAGTAAAGCTTTTCATCCACAGACTGATGGATAGTCTGAGCGAGTTATTCAGGTGTTGGAGGGTATGTTACGGGGTTGCATGATTGATTTCCATGGTAGTTGGGAGGATTTCTTGCCATTAGCTGAGTTTGCTTACAATAATAGTTATCAGGCAAGTATTCGCATGGCACCGTACGAGGCTCTATATGGACGTAGATGTCGTACTCCTATATGTTGGACAGAGTTATATGATAGAAAAATTTTGGGTCCAGACTTGGTTCAAGAGACTGAAGATATTGTTAGATTGATCTTTGATCGCTTAAAATAGGCATTTGATAGGCAAAAATCATACGCAGATATACGACGAAAGGATATCGAGTTTGAGGTTAGGGATAGTGTTTTTCTCAAGGTATCACCATGGAAGAAAATATTGAGATTTGGACGTAAGGGTAAATTGAGTCCGAGATTTATTGGGTCGTATCGTATTCTGAAGAAAGTCATACCTGTTGCTTATCAGCTTGAGTTGCCTCCCCATCTCAGTATTATTCATGATGTTTTTCATGTATCTATATTGAGGCGATACCGTCCAGATCCAGATCATATCATTCAGGTTGATGAGGTAGAGCTGAGACATAATTTGTCATATGAGGATGAGCCCGTTCAGATTTTAGAAAGGGATGAGTGAGTTCTTCGGAATAAGTGTATTCTAATGGTCAAAGTTCAGTAGAGTAACTGTGGCCCCTCAGAAGCTACTTGGGATACATTAGAGTCAATGGAGGCTCAATTTCCTTATCTATTTTCATAAGGTAAATTTCGAGAACGAAATTTCTTGTAGAGGGGGATAATTGTAACAACCTGGAAAATTTGAAAAGAAAAAAAATAATAAAGTAATTTGGAAAATTTTGAGGATTAAATTGAAAGTTTTCAAAACTTGTAGCCTATGTTAGAGTTAAAGGAAATTTAGGGACCAAGCCCTAAATTACACAAATAGTGTCGACAGACACTCTATTAAACGTGATGAATTGGAATTTCGAGGTAACTCAGAAGCATAATTACTAAAATTCCTCCTCCAACGCCCAACTTCCAAACACGATCCCGACGTCGTCCGACCACCAATCGTCATTTTGAAACCACCATCTTGTTCATCATCAGGTGATAAACAACCCCCTTAAATCAATTAAAATGAAATACTGCCAAAAGCCATGAATTTCGATTCAAAGTTTTGACCATTTTTTAGCACAACTGTCGAGAAAATCTTCAATTCATCTCCGATCGTTTCTCCGTTTTCGACACCTCCTGCGCCATTGTGTTCCTTATGTCGTTTTGAGTTCGCAAGTGTCTTCCTTGTTCTCGGCGGCGGCGGCGCGTGAGGGAGGGGAAGTGGTCAAAGTTTCGAATTTGTTGAAATCGAGCTCTGCACCGTTCAATATTATGAACCGAGCTTTGTAAGTGCCTCAAAATCTCTTAAAATAATTTTTGGAAATTTTTATGTAATTTTTAAGAAGCCGGAAGAGGTCCCACGCACTGCCACTATGCGTGGGGAGGTTCAAAATCGGTTTGAGAAGCATAAAATAGGTTTGACTAGTTCTGAACCGATTTGACAGGTCCAAACCGGTCCGATCCGATCCAACCCGACCCATTGACCGATAACTATTAACCGTCGTTGACCACTGTTGACCAGAACTTTGACCGACCATTAAACGACCGTTGACTTTTTCCGGGTATACCTATCCTAACATTTTTTGATGCCCCGAATCCGTTTTTGGGGTATATTTTTTCAAATTCGAACCCGAAAGCCTCCAAATCGTCAGTCAAACCCGTTGAATTTGACTTTGACAAGAAATTCAAAATTTCGAAAGGTTGCATTTTATGTTTATTGACGTCCTAAATCTAATTCCGAAGTCCGTTTTGCAAAATTCTGATCCAAAATCCCCGAATCGAGCTTGTTAACCCAAAAATACTTTGTATTTTACCATTTTTGATTATTTATTTTAGATATGGTTATGGAATTGATTCAGTAAGATATTTTATGAAAGTACTCATGTTTCACCTGAGCAAGGATCAGTTAGGTCCGGAGTTGTCCGTTCGTCAGATCAGCCCGAACCGTATACTACGAGAATTACCCGTACGTTTTCATAAATTATTTAAATAAAGGTTAAGATTATTCAAAGTAGGATTCAAATATGGAATTTTTTCGATTCGCAGGATCTAGTGCTGCAGCTGAGTGTGATCCACAGACCCAGTAGTAGGCTTCCCTATTTGATTTCTCAGACTATTACAGGTGTGTTTTCTAACAGTGTTACATTACTGTTTTAAAATATATATCTGAATATTGTGTATCTGATATCTGATTTACCGCACACTTCTGATATGATCTCTGGTTACGGTATATTTTTATACCTGATTTCTTAATATGGCTTATCTGATATATGATTTACCGTACGTTACTGATTTGGTTTTTTGGTTTTCGTATTTCTGTATATGATTTCTAAGAATGAAATATTTTCATGTTTAAAGGATTAATCATTGGTTTCACTCGAATGCATTCATGTTCATTATTAACATTGGGAGGGTATTATTGGAGGAAGAATATATTCAGTTTCCTCGGCTTTGTGTTCAGGGCCTTACCGTTGTGCCGGGGTTGTATGGTTCTGGGGAACCTACATATTCTGTTGTGATCGGATGGGGTAGTGTTCATATTTTTAAAGATATGTTTGCATAAACCAATTTTACTGAAATATTTTTATGAGTATGTTTTTATACACTTTATGGAACACACTGGGCGTTTTAGATCATTTTGTAAATTTTACCCTTTTCAAATAACAGCAGATCATAAACTAGCAGATTTGGCATCAGGGGAGATCAGTTACTTTTACTTTGTATGAACGTATATCTCTATATGTTTTCCAGTTGTATTTGGTAACATGTATTTTGATATCGTTTTGGATATATTTGTATTATCAATATTTTGTTCTGTATTACCTCTAATGTTTTATAAATTATTTTAAATATAAAAAGAATCTCTGAATGGGATATGTGATCGCTTAAGTTTGGGGTCTATTTTTCAGGCTGGGTCTAGGGGTTACAATGGTAGTGCGTTACATTTGGAGTGGAGGCACCTATATGTGTACTATACATTTTAGATGAAATTAGGGCATCTTAATTGTGGCGTTACTAGGAAAAAGGTATCTCAACACTAAAATGGAGGTATCTCGATACATTTGACATTTTAGTGGTCGTAAGCTACGATAAAAGTAACTCATGACTAGTAGGTACGAAGGTAATTCAACATTTATGTAGTAAATGGATGGAGACGTCTCTTGTGTTCGAAAGTATCTCTTCTCTTATAGTGAGTGGAGGAATCTCAGCACTTAGAGTAGAGGCAAATCGATGCTCTTTTGATCATAGGTTATGGGCATCCCCACTGTATCATCACAATGGAGGAAACTCAATGTCATGGTAGAATGATAAAGGATAATAGGAATTTTCAGGGGATTTGGTGCTTGAGACCGAATGCTTCCATACATTAATTATTTAAAATGTTACATGTTATCTTACGAAAAGGTTTTTCTGAGTACCTACTCAAGGAGTAGTTTGGCAGTTTCTCACGAGAAATGTTTCTACTAAAAGCAAGTCAATTGAAAATTTTGATTACCTTCTTAAAAGTCCATTTCATCAATTCCCTTGAGATGTTGTAAAGTGTCACAGGGCTAGAATTTCAACTAGCAAATCCGTGCAACCTTAGATGCTTTCTCATGTTTAAGTAGTACCTAAGTCAGCCTTAACCATGTCTAAGTGAGAAATCAGCTCACTGAGCGACGATCAAACCCACCAAGGGGTTAACACAGATGCTGAAGCTAACACACTTGAGGCATTTCAAAACCAAGATTAAATAACTCTTATAGAAAATAAACACTGTTTGGGCTATCTAGCTACGAAAAGAGGAAACAAAGCACAAAGGCTTTATGGACAAAAGAGAAATAATGCTTGAAAAAGTTAAGTGTAGGAAACAAAGCTAATAAATCTAAGTCCCTCGAAAGTAAGCTAAGAATCTTCGAAAACATAAGAAACCAAGTGACTACGTCACAAGAAACAAAGAGACAAGAGAAAAACTTAGAGTAAATGCCTGAGTTTTATTACTCTGAACAGAAAGAATGAATTAAATGATTGCAAATAAGGAGGAAAGGCTCCTACTTATAGTTGAGCTCCCCCAGATCTAACGGTCTAGATTAAATTACATCTACGACCCAGATTAAAATTAAATTCTATCATAATCTTTTCTAAAGAATTCAAATTCAAACTAAACATTATCTCTTTCATTTTAAGTATCTATCTCCTTAAATGATGAGATAATTATTCCTTTTGGAAACTTCCAAGGAAAGGGTTAGGTCTGATGATCTTGAGTAGGCCCGATACTCCGTATATCTCTTTTACGAATATCTGTGCACACTTCTCTTGGTTTAAACTCCACGAGCCTTGAAAATTTCCCCCACTTAATGTAACACTCCAAATTTTGTTTAGTGACCAAAATGTAAATTTTGACAATTAAGTGGCTAAAATATAAGGTTTAGAAAAGTTTAGGGACTAAAGTTTAATTTTAAAAAAGTTATGTAATCTGGCCCCGTAAATGAATAGTTACCCCAAGAATGACGTTTATGTGGGAATCAGATTTTTCGTATGGATTTTGTATTAAAAGTTATAAATCGATAAAGTTTAAGAAAAAAAATCAGTAAATCAGACTGAATTGAAATTTTGGAAAAAATTGAAGGATGATAAATTAGGCTTAAAATTATTATTTCCACATGTTAAAATGATGGAAAATAATATGGATCATTGCATTTGAAGATTTATTTTCGTGTTTAATTTGGATCGTTGAATTAAAGTGGCAAGATTGCAATTTTTGTGTATAATTGGTTCGTATTTGACTTTTGAAAGATGATAAGGTTTATTTAGCTTGGTTGGATGGTAATTATCAAGTTTCATTGATGGAAAAATAGAAATTTCTCATTAAATGAATATTTTATTCATTTAAACTTAAATAAAGGTTAAATTAAAATGAAATTAGATGAAAATTTCATGAAACTTAGGCCATTTTCAGCTCCATTTCGTGCACCCCATGACCAAGGTAAGAGAAATTTTATTTTTCATTTTTGAGCAATTTCCTTTGTATTTTGGTTTATGCCGTGAAATAGAAAATTGTTCTACGCGAAAAACGCTATCATTTGGTACCAATATTACATGATAATCTTGCTAGTGTTCAAAGATACCAAATTTTAGGGTTTGTGTTCATATTAGGGTTTATGAAATTGATGATGGATTTTGATTTTTTGAGGTTGTAGAATCATATACAAGTATGATTGTTCTTTAAAATCACTTGTATATGCTTATATAAGCCTATGATGATTTCGACCAAAACCTAGCTTTAGAGGAAAGATGTATTTTGATGAAATTAGGTTAGGGGTTTGATTCTAGAGGTCTTGAAGTGTTGAATAGAGGTCGGTTTCATGCTTAAATCAAGTGAAAACCATGAAAACGCTAGTCGTGGGTACATAAACCATTAGGTCTTGAGGAAGATGATGGGAAAAATTGTAGAAAAATTACCACGGCTTGGAAATGATATTGGAATGTTCTACAAACCTTAGAAATTTTTTGGGCCAATATGTAATTTTGTAAAAGTTGGGGAACCAAATCGATAATTGCAAAAAAGTTGTGGATTGTTGTATAATTGTTCAATAATGGTTGTAATATGCTGGAAATTACTGTTTGAGGGCTGAAATTGAAGTTAGAATGTGAAATTTAGCCATTTTAGAAAGTTGACAAAGTTTAAGTGCTAAATGGTAAACATTGAGAAAGTTAGTGGATTAAATGGTAAATATGACATTGTTGAGGTATTGGGATGGAAATTAAATGCTGAAATTTATTGGTCTTAGTTGGGCTTGAATTTGGAGAATTTATTACTAGGGCCTATTATGAATAAAAAGGAAAATTTAAGATGATTTTAAAAACGAATGGATGTGTTTTATAAAAATGATTTATAAATGATTTATAAAAACGAATGGATGTGTTTTATACAAATTATTATTTATTGATTGTTTAGAATAAATATTTAACCTACGATTTGGATTTTAAAGCCTATTGTATGTACATGGAGAGTTATAGGTGCAATAATAATACCATAATTAAGGTGGTATTGTAATAGTACTTTGTGCACTGTAGCACTATGTATGTAATTGGCATACTTGGTGTGAGATGGATATCTATCGATTTTAGAAAATGCAATATTGCATTTTCGTAATCATGTGATGATTTTCACGCATAGGTAATAGCGTACGATCAAAGTGAGGGGTGCAACTGTCATCAAATGTCAAGGATTGCCTCATTAGTAACAGTATGACATCTCTAGATGTTTATTTTGATATTACTAGTTGGCATGTACTTAGATATGTTGTGATGCTCTGATAAGATACTTGGTATTTGGTTGTAGTATTATATTACGTTTGTACTTAAACAACTGTTTGAAGGATTTTAAATGTTATTTTATAAATATATAATTGAAGAACATTTTATAAACTATATTATTAAACCATTTATGTAAAGAAGCAAAATTTTATTGGTTTTCACGTACAAAAATGTTTTAAAATTCATCTGACATCTATGACTCGTGTACGAGGATGTATATGGGAAATGGGTGTTACACCGAACCTTGTAATGCCCTTGTCAGTTTTGTCTCGGACGCCCTCAAACTTAGTCCTTCACATAACTAGCATTCTCCAAGAACCTCTTCCGCGAGCTCATGCGCACATGTCTTGGACCCAAATCCACAGACCATGACATTCTCCCACATTGAAACTCGTGATGCCCTCATCACGCACTAGAACGAATTGAGACTCGACCTTTTTGAATACTCCTTAACATCACTACTTTTTACAATCCCCCTACATGAACTGCTCACCTTAGATTTTGCTGCCATGTAAAATTCACAACCTGTCGTATATGTTTGTACATCTAACCTATAAGAACTTCTTTCCTTCTTCTTTATATTTACCTTGAAACTGATCCATCTACTTGATCTTCTAGTAAAGGCACCAACCTTTTGCCAGTCTATGGTGAAAGTTGCGGCAAAGGCTCTAAACTTTGGCCGCTTTGCATTCTAAGTGATGGTAAAGGCTTCAACCTTTAACCACTCCAAGTTGAAAGATATGGTAAAGGCTCCAACCTTTAACCACTCCATACTAAAAGTTAGGTCCATATTGATCTATACTCACTAAACAAAGAAAATTAGACTAAAAAACACTAAGAATATGTTGGACATATATCTCCATCAATTTAACTTTGGTTGGCATTTACTCTAAAATGTGTCAGCCCTTTTTTTCCCCATGAAGCCTGACACCCTCTACATTGATCCTTCGTTAATAAAGTTCACTGCACCACCAAGCATCAGCGTTTTCTCACGATAAATTTCGATACCTCTTATTGCCTCTTTCCTTTTAC
This sequence comes from Hibiscus syriacus, assembly GCF_006381635.1. NCBI lineage: Eukaryota > Viridiplantae > Streptophyta > Magnoliopsida > Malvales > Malvaceae > Hibiscus > Hibiscus syriacus. Next base: position 115,788 of record NW_024063124.1, read on the forward strand.
CTTGAGTTTGGAGCTTGCATCACTCCTTCCTTCTTAAAGTCACGATTATAGGGCCAAGTTTCAATGCCTCAACAATCCTGGGTTCGTCCATTTCCTTGGACAACTTGATCCTGGGCTACTCCATCAACTTAGATGAATCCACCTCACTTGGGAAAGTTCAAAACATACGTGGACCCTTATCTAGATGACCCTCTGTTTGCTTAACATTTACCTTCCACTTAGCATCCTCGATACTTGTACTTGTGTCAAGTTCACATACATCTTTTCCATAATCAACATTTGGGTCAACTTTGAGTGGACTGTGATCACCACTCGATGAACTATACACTTCTTCTTTAATATTGCATTCATTGTGGATTCCCTAGCCATTACCCTCGGCTTTCAACTTTAGCTTGGACATCTTCCAGAATCTAAATTGTTTAAGGGACTCGGAGGCTATCAAGGTGAAGAACCCATCTTTTTCAGTCAAATTTGAGACTTCAAGCATGAGTTCTTTAAACAGACTCGTGTACTCTTCCATTGTCCCTATATGCTTGAGACACATCAACTTAAACCATGCCTCCATCCTTGCATACCGTGAGAGAACATGCTGATTTGACGATTCAGGCTCTCTTGGCCTTCTGCCAACTTTGGCTTCCAAAGCAATGTTGTTCCCTTCACACATATCCTTAGAAAGCTCTTTGGTTGCCTTAGGTTTGGACAACTCTGTCTTCTCTCTGTGTTTACTTACCTTGACATAAACATACAACATTGAACCAAGTCTCAACGGCTCACTATATTTTGCCTTGTCTATCTTTACAGACTTCTTAGCTTGATTTGGGCACCCTGCAACTTGCAAGGCCCCTTACATTGGTAGCACTTTAGTTGCTACATTTTCTTCCTTGACTTGACAGTTTTATACTTCGTTTTCACACCAGGTCTCTTTCTTGACTCGACTACTTTGGATCTCATAGTCACACCAAGACTTTTTTCCTGCTTGACTGCCTTGACACACGTAGTCGCATCACGTCTCTTCTTTGTCTTGACTACTTTAATGGTCATAGTCACACCACCTCTTTCTCATTTCTTAGCCACATTGAAATTGGTAATCGCACCAAGGCTTGCTATTTCCCATCCTGACTTGTCTATATTTCTGATAATGGTAGCAAAGTGCCTGTTCTTGGGGCATCCTATAATAAAATGGGAACCATTTCTTTAACAAGGACTTGACCCCACCATTATTTGATGGCTTTCTATGGCTACGACTACTCGATGGCTCCTTCTGGCCACTCGAAGAGCTTTTTTGTCATCTTTTGGCTGTCCCTCATCAAGGTCTCCCCCAATTTTTCCACTATCACTGGTCATGGGTCTGGATGACTTACTACTGGTTGGCTTGTCTCTTTCAAGCTCTGTCAGTGACTAGGTTACAGTTATGGCATCTGAAAGTCTATAGGCATCATCTTGCTCCACTGCGAGCTGAGCCTGTGATTCTGTCCCTCTTGGAAGTTATTGAGAGCATCATGCTCACTCATTGATGACTTGAAAATGAGCAGCTCTCTCTTCAACTCATCAATTTCTTTCCTCCAATCCATCACCTCAGTTTCGAGCGTATATTTCCTTTGGACCGTTCTACAATCCACCTCATTGATAACATGTGTGCCAAATCCTCGAATTTGTCCTCAATGAACTCTAATTTTTCAAGAGGTGTCACTACAACTCCCTGGATTTCGTTGCCTCCATCATTGGAGCTTTCAAGGCTCACAATCCCCTTCTCTAATGATGATAAAGTCTCACTCAGATCTTTTACCTGAGATATAAGAATAATAAATCTCTCGTCAAATTCTTTGACAGAATGTTCCACCTGGTCCCCCGACTTGTTTATGAACTCCGAAATTCGGTCAAACAAACATTGAACTCCCATCCTGAACTTATCTTGTGAAGTCTCCAACGCATCCTCGATTCAAGACACTTTTGCCATCACCAAGTCCATTGGGATTTCCTCTTGTTTTCCATCATTGGTTTCTACACCCTTATCTACAGAACCACCTCTTTTGTGTGCAATCTCAATTAACTCTGCCATGAACTAGCTTGATCACCACCATGCTTGAATGCAACTACGAGCTAGTTTACTAGTAAGTCCACTCGACTTACCCTGTTTACCATTTCCATAAAATCTTTCTGGAACACTTGTTGTTACACCAACAACTCTCGCTCTGATATCATTTGTCACGGGGCTAGAATTTCAACTAGCAGATCAGTGCGACTTTAGATGGTTTATCATGTTGAAGTGGCATTTAAGTTAGCCTTAACCATGTCTAAGTGAGAAATTAACTCACTAAGCAATAATCAAACCCACCAAGGGGTTAACACAAATGCGGAAGCTAACACATCTAAGGCTCTTCAAAACCAACAAGATTAAACAACTCTTATGAAAAGTAAACACTATCGAGGCTATCTAGCCACGAAGAGAGACAACAATACACAAAGGCTTTACAGACAAAAGAGAAACAATTCTTGAAAAAACTAAGTGTAGGAAACAAAGTTAATAAAGCTAAGTCCCTCAAAAGTAAGCTAAGAAGCTTCGAAAACAAAAGAATCCAAGTGACTAAGTCACAAGAAACAAAGAGACAAGAGAGAAACTTAGAGTTAATGCATGAGTTGTATTACTCTGAAGAGAATGAATGAATTGAATGATTACAAATGAGGAGGGTAGGCTTCTATTTATAGTTGAGCTCCTTCAAATCTAACGGTCTAGATTGAATTACATCAACGACCCATATTGAAATGAAATCCTATCAGAATCTTATCTAAAGAATTCAAACTCAAACAAAACATTATCCCTTTCAATTTAAGTATTTATCTCCTTAAATGATGAGATAATTATTCCCTTTGGAAACTTCCAAGGAATGGGCTAGGTCTGATAGTCCTGAGGAGGCCCGATACTCTATATGACTCTTCTACGGATATCCGTGCACACTTATCTTAGTTAGAACTCCACGAGCCTCGATAATTTCCCCCACCAAACCTTGTAATACCCTCGTCACTTTTATCTCGAATGCCCTCGGACTTAATCCTTTACGGAACTAGCATTCTCCAAGAATCGGGGCAAATTAGCTTACCCTGTCAAGCCCAAGTCTACATAGATAACCTCTTCTGTGGGCCCATGCGCATAAATCATGGACCCAAATCCACATACCGTGACAAAAGGGATACAGTGGCAGTTACTCATGTTTTCTCATGCTACCCTCGTAAGCATCATCATTTAGGGGCTTTATCCTTGAGACTAGAAAGGTGGTCCTAAGGCATTCAATAAATGATAAAATAAGTATTTTACATATATGATGTGATTGTAATTAAGGGCTCTATCTTGGGACTAGATTTAGTTTTTGGGTTTAGACTTTGAATTCAAATTTTGAATACTTTTTGTATTTTAGTTTGATTGATGACTTGTTTGCAAATGTTAATAATGATGATGCGTGTTGTATGTATGTTAGAGGACTTGTTATGATTGGAGAATTGACAAAAAAATATGGTTTAATCTATGAATAGGGTATTATGGAAAATGAATCATGTGTGGAGTGTTCATGTAGGTTGAAAGAGTCTTATAGCTTTGTTGATTGAATGATTGAGGTATGATTGAATGTCTGGTCGGTGGAATGACACAATTATGTACGCAAAATAGTATGATATCTTGGTTGAATGATGCAATTCTAAGTCTATATTGTTTTCTCTACATTGAAAAGTTTGAAACTATAATTGAGGTATGTTAAGACTTTTGGTAAGGTTAAAATATCAATTAGGCTTAAAGTGAAGATTTGAGTTCCCAAAAAGTGAAAAATGCACAAAATGACACTTTGAGATTTATATTTTTATATGATGTATTTTATCATAAAATCTAACATGCAAGTATATTTTTTTAATATATGTATTTTGTTAAAGATTCGATAGGAGCATTATAGAACGTTTAAATCATGTTAAGGGATCTTTGGAGCCATTAAAGTATAAAATCTACAATTTTTTGGACAAAAGTTTCAAAATCGAATAAAGATGTTTTCAAATTTTATGGGCAAAAACATTTTAGTTTAGAAACTCCGTTTCTTTTCTAGTTCTCAAGCGCACGACTCATTTTTTTTTTTCATTTTTATTTTCATAGGCGGTGACATCAGTTTTAACATTGATCGTTGACCGCCTGTATATTTCTCATTTACTTTCTTATATTGCATATTTAATTTTTCTTCATATTTTATAGTTTTTAATAATTCTATCTATGTGATACGTTTTTCTATGACTTTATGATATTTTTCTCTACCTTTATGGTACGTTTGAGATTGTTGGACTACTTTTGTTTAATTTTTTTAAGGTTGGATTTGATTTCGCCTCGCTGATCAAGATGTCGCTTATTTGTTATACTATTGATCTTTCCTCCTTTAGACCCTTGTACTGAACCGTTTGCGTTCGTAGATAGTGTTCTCACAACACTCGATTATGATTTGCTGTTGTTGATGGTCTTTCAGTAATTTTAATCCCTTGTTTTGGTTTTTTTTCAATGTATCCAAATTTTATTGTATCTGTCTATTGTTCGTATTTTTTGGGTGGGTTTTAACTTTTTCTTTGTATGATCCTTTTACAATCTCGAATTGCTAATTTATTATTTTAATTGTTATAAAAAATTTTAATTATGTGTTTAGTCTATTTTTCTCGTAATTTTGAATATGATTTTTTAATAAAACTAGCGACGATATTTGTATTGAAAAAAACTAGGTTTTGGCTTTTATAATTAGAGTTTTAAATTTTGAAAAATTTAAAGGTTTTTATTTTTATTTTTTTGAAAAAAAAACAAAGGATAATTAAACACTAACTATGCCTAACACATGGAGCCATATCCCAGCGATCCGCCTGAAGCAAAGCAGCTACAATACTCTGGTTCCTGGAAGACCTGCAAATCACAAGATTGGACCCAAGCTAATTTCGCAACACCATCAGCCAGCAAATTCTGCTCACAAGGAGCATATCCCAAGCTCGCCTCCCATCGACAATACAACAACTTCCGTATATGATGAATGAGAGAAGATCCAGACCTTCGGCACGAGGTTCGGTCACACGCTTCAATGGCCTACTTGTTGACTGATTCCACACAAACCGATCAAAAGCCCATACTCAAGCTAGCGATAATCCTTCAAAGATCCCCCAAAGTTTCGCCTCAAACGCCGAACACTTCTCAATCAATTTAGAGAATTCCGTAATCCACCTTCCTTCTTGATCTCGGATAATATCACCACACACCGCAAAACCATCACTCGAACGGTTTAACTTTCACCTAATTTGCCGTTGGGCATTTCCAAGGACGATTCTTGTCAGCTTTACTGCATACAACATGCTTCCCTGCACAGCCGAATCTGGAGCCTTTATTGTCCAATTCATATGAATAGAACTCTGATTAAGAACACTATCATCAGCCACATAATTTTTATCAAATAAAATTCAATTCCTTCAACACCAAAGACACCATATAATAGCACCATACATAAGGTCCCAATCAGTATGTAACACCTCATATCGACGTGGTTGACCCGATCCGATCCGAGGTGTCACATTAGGGCCACCAGAGCGACCCACAATAAAAATCCATGAAATTTTAAAAGAAATCGATCGATTTAAAGTTGTAAAATAATTTATGGATAAAATACGAGTTCAGTATTTGTCCAATTCATATGAATAGAACTCTGATTAAGAACACTATCATCAGCCCCCTAATTACACTTGTACCGTACTCTGCCAACACAGCCAAAGGAACTCCCATTATAGCGGTTGATAGCTGAATTGGATCAATTCTTTTAACCTGAAATGGTAAATAAAATAGTGAGCTTTGGAAAGCTCAGTAATATAGAACTACCAAATGATACTGAAGAACATACAGATAAATGGAAAGCATAAATTTTCTTTATTGATTCAGACGTCTACAGGTTTTCGGGATGAGCTGAGGTTTCATTGATATTTCTTTGAGTAAAAGACATGAAGATTTCAGTTCAGAGGAAACATTCAAAGGACTAAGTTAAAGAGTTCGAATAGGATGTCTAGTGTGTTCCAACCAAAACTAGTGAAAAGGTACTAATCTTTTTAAAATAGTAACAATTTAAAACATATTTTCAATATCACAATAAAACCCTTCAACCGAACACCAATATGCAGTTCCCCGAAACTGCATCTATAAGGACTTACCCTAGGCCCATTAAGCGTAGGTGCCAACCTAAGGGAGCACCTTGTATCCATAAGGTCTTACCCTAGCCGAAGCGTAGGTGCCCACCTGAGGGGTGTGCCCTCAAGCCAGAAGGACTTACCCAACACACACAGTAGAGGAGCCACCCTAAGGGAGTACCTTAGGGTCCATAAGGTCTTACCACTAGGCCATTGGGCCTAGGAGCCCACCCAAGGGTCCTCTTAGGTCCATAAGAAATTACCAGCTCGATCGGTCTGAACATATATAAGGAATTACCAGTTTGACCGAAGTTTAACATGCAATAAGGAATTATCAGCTTGATTAGAACCGAACCTGCAAAGATTTCATATCAGATCCCAGAGTACCTCCAAAGAAAAACATTTTTCAAATAGTAATTAGTGGTAGCAAGAAATCAGAGTTCGGACATATCACTTCTGTAGAAAAGGTATCCAGAGATCATGAATCAGACATGCAGGCTTAAAACTTCAGTAACTCAGAAATTTTAGTAAAAACACATTTCAAAATAGATAAAACAATTATATAACAAATATGGAACACATTAGAGGATCCAGTTATTTTTCGAAGGTACTTGGTAATTATCAAGCGAGGTGAACATGAAACTTCTTCAACTGATCGAACTTGATGAAAGAGATCCATTTTAAAAAAAAAAATTGGATTACTAACAGACCGATCAGTCATTAGGGCAGTGATACATTAGTATCATATAATATTCGGATATAACCCTAGGATGTGTCAGAAACTGCTACATCATATGTATTTAAGGTTCGGATATTCCTGTGGTGATTTCGTAAATCATACACACGTAATGGCATTATAATTATTTAAATTCCTAAGAAATTTTGGTAATTCAGTTTAATAAAGGTAAGTAGTGATTTACAGTATTTCATATTTCAAGTGTATTATCCATCTTCCAAATCCAGTCGAACTGATCAGATCCCAATAATGTTGTACTTCTTGAGTTTACGGGTAGAGTAGTCTCGCGAATATTCATTTCTTAGTACTAATTACGCCATATAGTTGAGTTGAGCTGGGCTGGGCTCTTTTAGAATTATCGTCGAACGAACCTCGAGGAGACGAACATGTATTCAATCATTCCATGACCTAAGGGTATTCTTAGGTCATTTACCCTCTAGAGGCATTTTGGTTATTTCCCGGTTCAAGGGTATTAAGTCATTTTCTTCGATTCAAACGTATGAATCATTCTAGTAATTTATTTATCATGTGGTTTTATCCAAAAACCAAAAATTCTAAATCTTTTTCCATCTTGGAGGTTAAAACTCGATTACCCAGGATTGACTAATTAAAACTAGCATTTTCCATGTACTAGTTTCATCGGATCAATATATCTTTTCGGAGTTATTTTCCACTTCCAGGGACAATTCTTAACTTTTTACAATATAAAGATATTTTAGTAATTTTTCCTCATAAATGTATTTTTGAAATTTTACCTAACAAAATTATTTTCATAATTTATCATCCAAGTACCTTTGGCACTTAATATTTAAAGAGATAAATCAGAATTTACAGATCTTGAGATTTATTACTTTACCACTTAATCACAAAACTTGTAATTTAATTCTTATCGGCCTCCCAATTTCTTATATGAGTCATCTGAGTCATATCCAGTTACTGACATTTTACTGCATTCGAATCGAGTTTAGAAATAATTAACTATACATATGAGACTAAACATATTCATCCATGCATTTACCAATACCAACATGTTCCATAAAACATGCATAAGGTAGTAATGAATTACCTTGATTTCCATGCTCCACCGATTGAACATTTAAACTCCATTCGATCACTATCGAACTTGCATCCAACATTCAATATCCAATAATATGTCGGATACATATAAACAGAAATTACATCATAAACAGGACTTAATTGCGAAAGATTATCGAATCAGAAGGTAAAATGTTGAAAAATAGCTTACTCGGTTTTAATTTGGGGACAAGACTTCAGATTCGGACTCAAGACGTCAAAAAACATAAAATACGACTTTTTGGGTCAAATTCAACGTTCAACGGTCAACTCTAGTCAAAGTCAACGGATCAGATCAAAGACAACGGGTGGGTCAAAGTCAACGGATCGGGTCGTGTTGACTTAGTTCAGGTCAAACAGACCCAGTTCAGACCGGATTGGCCGTTTGGGCTGGTCCAAATTGATTGGATAGGTTCTAGAAGAAACTAGAGCTGGGGGACGAGCCCCATGCATACCGAAGGCACGTGGTGACACGAGAAACGATGGCAAGGGGCGGGTCAGTCAGCCAATTACTCTAGTGCATTTATACATCACTGGCAAGCCAAAATTAAACCTAACAATCAACCAAAATCGTGATAATTTACCAAAAATTAAAATCGAGCTTACCAACATCGACGATCGACGAAAATGACGACGATGGGTGACAACCCGATCAGTTTTGGTTGCACGGAGATGGGAGTTAAGTGCTCGTGGCGGGTGAGGCGAGCCAACGTTTTGAACGGCCAAAAATCAAGAAAAATAGAAGGGTAAAGGGGTTCTTGATGAAACTTCAACTAGCGTTCCGCAGTGAATGGCGATGGCTTTTGACGATCGAACTTAGGGATTTTGGTCGGACAGTCGCAGTGCTTTGATTGGAGGTGGCGGTGACACTCACCGCCAATCGGAGGAGGGGAATCCAGAATCGTGACGAATGAACTTGGTTTGAGGTTTAGGAAATTTGGGGTTTCAAATCTGATTTTGGATTTTTTTTTAAAAAAAGTAAAACCTGGGCCTAAAATATGAAATATATTTTTAATTAATTTGTTCTCAAATAGTGACCCAGGCTAGATGACTAAGGCATGGGTAACCATCCTCTAGGTCACAAGTTGAAGTGTCTCTCGCCACCCAATTTCCATTTTTTTCAACATACCAGAAAAATGGAATAATTCAGGATTCGTTCCCTAAACTTCTTAATTTTTCTGAAACTAGCCAAAAAGTTTCAGAAACTTGCACTTTAGTCCTTAAAATAAAAAAAAATTAATAAACTTTTAAAATTAAAATGGGGTGTGACACAGTGCCTTTCCTTAGGAAATAATTCGGCTTCTCAATATTCACCTCGATCCACTTCTCCAGCGGCTGGGAGAAAAATTCCCCTAACCTTTCTGGTTTTATCAGGCTATTCAACATCAGTTTTGAAGCATTATAGTCCCAAAAAATATGAATGTTAGACTCGACATCTGCTATACATAAAACACATCGAGTCTCCATCGTTCCTCATTCGATAACAACTTAATTTTATAAAGCAACCCTAAGTGAAGCTTCATCCGTGGCAGTCCCCTAAAGGATGAAGTACCATACTCGGGAAGAGTGAGTCGAGAATCTCCCGTATCCAGTCCCCATTTTCCGCCATATCCCTAACACAAAGAGGATTATTATCCACCATATTAGCATCACTACAACAATATTTCAGGGGTCCCAAATCCGCAACCCACACGTCGTTCTAGAAATCAACTCTCTCACCATCCCGAACGCTACATAACAGATCGTCTCTCACATTTTGCCAAACTAATGATAGTCCCGACCAAAGTCTTGAACTTTCAGATTTTTAATTGAAAAAGGTATAGATTAGGGCACCTTGTATTTTACCGTTAGGACTCGAGCCCATAAATGACGCTTCTCCGATAAAAGACGAAAGCTGATCTTCATTAGAAAAGCTTCATTTTGAATTTGTAACTTTTTGAAACCCATCCCTCCATTATCAGTCGGCTTACACAACTCATCCCAACTTACTAAATGGACTTTCTGCTTCTCATCAGAGCCACTCCAAATAAAACGACGAATCAGTTTTTCAATTTCCTTACAAACACTTTCGGAATGTAACAAGTTTCATGGCATATGTAGGTAACGCAGCAAGAACTGATTTAACCAAAACTACTCTCCCCGTGAAATATAGATACCTCGCTTGCCAACCGGAAAGCCTATCCTGGACCTTCTGAACAATATACTGATAGGTAGATTTGGTGACCCGGTTATGCAAAAGTGGGACTCCCAGATACTTTCCAAGATTCTCAACACGAGTATACTGAAATCCACTACTAATGTCCTCTATCACTTGCTCAGCTACATTATTTGAAAAATAAATACTCATTTTTCTTGTACTAATTCGATGGCCCGAGCTACAGCAAAATTCCTTAAAACCCGCCGAATAACCTCCAGCTGCTCCATCAATGCTTCGGCGAAAATTAAGAGATCATCAGCGAAAAATAGGTGTTAAAGTTTTGTACCTCCTCGAGAAAGTTAAATCGGCTTCCATTCATTTGTCTGGACTTTACTGTTAATTGCCTGCGACAAACGCTCCGTGCAGAGAACAAAGAGATGCAAAGATAAAGGGTCTCCTTGCCGAATACCCCTTGAAGGTGTAAAAGCTCATGTTTTCCCCCATTCAACAATATCTGAGTTGTTGGAGTCGTTACACAACTCATAATTAAGTTTCGTAATTCACTCGGAAACCCACATCCATCAAAGTATCATCGATGAAGTTCCACTCAAGGCAATCATATGCCTTCTCAAGGTCGAACTTAATGATCATCCACCCTTTCTGGCCTTTCTTACTTTTCATCGAATGAATCACTTCCTGGGCGATCACAATATTATCCAAGATACTACATCCTGGAACAAAACTTGTTTGGCTCTCAGATACCCGATAGGAATATACGGCTTCAATCTGTTCACTACGACCTTTATAATGGTCTTGAACATGACATTACAAAGGCTAATCGGTCTGAACTGAGTGAAATTCTCAGGAGAAGAGATCTTCGGATGAGGACCAACAAAGTGTACCTTCTGCGCAACAACTCCACACGAACTGATAAATTGAAGGTCCAACAATAACCCAGTTCTGTTCATAGAAAAAAGCATGTAAACCGTCATCTCCAGGAGCTTTAGACGGATTCATGGAAAAAATTGCAGATTTAACTTCCTCTACAGTTACTTCCCGAGCTAAATATTGCACATCAGTCGAACTCAAAGTCGGGAAAAGGCCTCGCACATGATAAGTGTAACCAGTGTCCAACGAACTAGTGAAGAGCCTTGAAATCTACCGCCAAACGTCGAAGCACCACCTGATCAGAGCGCCATTCCTATTATCCATGCGTAATGAAGAAATATAATTCACCCGCTGTCTACGTTTGGCATATGCATGGTAAAACTTCGTATTCCTATCTCCATTTAGAAACCAATTACACCTAGACTTTTGGTACCAAAGACTTTCTTCATGATCAAGGACATTCTTAAGTTCCTCTTTCAAAGCAAGTTCGAGATCCCGTAGAGAAGTAGAGTAGCGCTGTGCAATAGCATCTTCAATCCCTTTAATTCTAAAAATCAAAATTTTCTTCCGTCGGTGGATACTACTGAGCTCATTTTTGCTCCAATCCCGAAGCTTAACTTTAAGAGCGTTAAAATTACCAATAACCGATTCCATTGGGGACCACCAGTTCTTAATTAAACCCCTGAAATCTGGATGACTTTTTCATGCAAATATGAAGCAAAAAGGGGACTCCGTCCATCCATTATCCCGATTATCAAGTTGTAAAAGAATCGACCTATGGTCTGACCCTATTTTTACTAGATGAGACACGTAAGAATTCGAAAAATGCTGGAACCAGACATCATTAACTAGGAACCTATCAAGTCTTTACCGAAGGCTTCCCCGTACCCAAGTAAACCATGGACCCACCACACGAAAATCTTGAAGAGCCTGAACAAAAATAAATTTACTAAAATCCCGAAAACCACCAAGCCTGCGCCTAGCACCACCTGATCAGTCTTCCTCCCAGAGAATATCATTAAAATCACCGCCTACAATCCAAGGCACATCCTTTCCCGGGTTTAAAAGATTCAGACTTTCCCAAATCGCCTTCCTGAGAGTTGCATTTTGACTCGCGTATACAAAAGTTAAATACACATCCTTTCGGAGATGGCCAAACTAAACCAAAACTTGCATGTATTGATTAGAAACACACAAGTCACAACACCTTCACAGTAATAGAGTTCTGCCATAATAGTCAAATCCCATTGCTAAAACCGTGAGCTTCAACCCGGAACAAGTGAGGGTAACTGACGCCAGACAGAATAGTGATTATCCTGTAGGCTAGCTCCGACAGACGATTCACAAGAGAAAATTCGCCCAAAAACCAGAGAAAAAAAGTCTCTAGGGTTTAATAAAATATTATAAAATCAAAAACCATCCAAAAACCAGTCCACAAGCCGGACTGTTATAGCAAAAAATCGTCTTTATTCGAATTTTGCCAAAAATAGCAAAATCCCGAAAATCACTCTAAATTGAAATTCGAAATAAAATAAGCAATCTCCCAAAAATCCGGCCTAAATCGGATTTAAATTGACTTCCTAATTAACAATCGAAATATTACCATAAATAGTAAAAAATAACTAAATCTAGTGATTCGGAGGGGAAAACGGCAGAATTTGAGGTTGAAAAAAAGGCCACATGGAGCATTGCTCGATGTGGAGAGCGTGCGCGTCGAAAAGAGCTTTCCGGATTGGGGTCTTATGCGCGATTCTGACACCTGTAGCCAAAGTTATGGCCAAAAGACTGAAACATACTCAAAACGACCCCAATGAGGAACATGTCACAATCAATTCTCGCCTTTGCGCTGATCTGCCAACTCATGGTATCTCAGCGCCATCAACATGCAATCTGACAGCTCAGTATCATCTGTCTCGGATCCCCCTACATCAGTCACCCCGGGTTGGAAAGAACTCGTCCTCGAGTTCAGAGTAGTGTCATCAGGATCCACAAAACAATGACTCAGGTGCTTCACATTAAAGACATCAGAAGTCTTCAAGTGACTGGGAAGTCGCAACCTGTAAGCATTATCATTGATCTTCTGCACGACCTCACAAGGTCCAATCTTTCGATCCTTAAGCTTATTATACTCACCAACATGAAAACGATCACGAGTTAATACAGCCCAAACAAAATCACCAACATCAAAAAGTATCTGACGACGATGATTGTCGACCCGAGTCTTGTACTTGGTATTGCTCTCATGAATGGTCTGTTTCACCTGCTCATGGATACCCCGAAGATACTTTGCCATCTCATCTGCTTTAGGACTGAAACATCCTATACGTGGAATAGGGGCTAAGTCCAACACCCCGGATGGGTTCTGACCATAGACAATCTCAAATGGGCTTAAACCTGTGGTTCTGTTTTTTGATCTGTTGTAGGCAAATTGTGCCTGAGGCAATGCCAAATCCCACTGCTTCGGCTTCGTTCCTGCCAAACACCTTAAAAGGTTTCCCAAACTTCGGTTCACCACCTCAGTCTGGCCATCCGTCTGGGGGTGGTAGGCGCTACTGAAATTTAACTGCGTTCCCAGTTTCCCCCACAGGCTCTTCCAGAAATGACTGATGAACTTAGTATCACGATCTGAAGTGATGGATCGAGGAACACCATGTAAACGCACAATCTCCTTGAAATAGAGATGGGCAATCCGGTCAGCATCCATAGTCTTTCTGCAAGCTACAAAATGAGCCATCTTGGAAAACCTGTCAACCACAACAAAGATAGAATCAGAGGCCCTTTGGGTGCGGGGTAAGCCTAGTACAAAATCCATGCTGACATCGAACCAAGGAGCTTCAGGAACAGGTAAGGGAGTGTACAATCCCACATTGGTGAGAACTCCCTTAGACCGCTGGCACACATAACAACGGTTCACATAATGGGCCACATCACTAGTCAACTTGGGCCAATAAAATTCAGAAGAGATAAGGGCCAATGTCTTATCTCGGCCAAAGTGTCCCTCATTATGGAGTTCACTTATAATTTCCTGCCTCAATGAACAATCTGGAATGCACAATTGTAATCCACGAAACAGATACCCATTATGCAAAACAAAATCATGACGGTGACCCTCAGTTACCTCCTGAAATATCCTTCCAAAGGAAGGATCAGCTGCATACATATCTGTGAACGTCTCAAATCCTGCAACTTTAGTACTCATGGTGGTGAGAAGTAAGGTACGACGGCTCAGGGCATCTGCGACGCGGTTCAAACTCCCTGCTTGGTGCCTCAGCGTAAAAGTGAATTCTTGCAAGTATGCTACCCACTTGGCATGACGTCTACTCAGCTTGTGTTGGCCATTGATGTACTTCAAGGCCTCATGATCGGTAAACAGAATAAACTCCTTCTGTACTAGGTAGTGACGCCAATGCTTCAGGGACTGAACTATGGCATAGAACTCCAGATCATAAGTGGAATAATTTTTCTTTGATCCCGATAGCTTCTCACTGAAAAAAGCAACCGGACGACCTGCCTGACTCAGAACACCACCAATGCCAACGCCAGATGCATCACAATTTACCTCGAACACTTTGTCAAAATCTGGAAGTGCCAAAACTGGAGCCTCTGTCATCTTCTGCTTGACCAGTTGAAAACTGGCCTCTGCCTCCTCAGACCACTGGAAATCACGCCCCTTGAGGCACTCTGTGATAGGGGCGATCAGAGTACTGAAATTTCTAATGAATCGACGGTAAAAAGACGCCAAGCCATGGAAACTTCGGATGTCATGTAAGGTTCTTGGTCTGGGCCACTCCAAGACTGCATCTATCTTTGACTGATCTGCATGAACACCATCAGTAGACACAACAAAACCAAGAAAAGTCACAGAAGTAGTGAAGAAAGAACACTTCTTTTGATTGACAAACAAGCACTCCGTTTTCAGCATCTCAAAAAACATCACGGAGGTGATCGAAGTGTGAAGTCCATGTCGGACTATAAACGAGGATATCATCGAAGTAAACTACAAAAAAATTTCCCCATAAAAGGCCGCAAGACCTGATGCATAAATCTCATGAATGTACTGGGCGCATTGGATAACCCAAAAGGCATGACCATCCACTCATACAACCCTTGTGGCGTTTTAAACGCCGTCTTCCACTCATCTCCAGGCCTTATTCTGATTTGGTGGTAACCGCTCTTAAGGTCAATTTTTGAGAAGATCTTAGAACCAGATAGCTGATCCAACATATCATCTAGACGGGGAATTGGAAACCGGTACTTCACTGTAATTCTGTTGATCGCTCGGCTGTCAACACACATACGCCAAGAACCATCTTTCTTTGGCACTAACAGAGCAGGGACTGCACATGGGCTCATACTCTCTCAGATATAGCCCCTCTCCAACAACTCTTCCACCTGTTGCTGCAACTCTTCGGCCTCCTTGGGACTGAGGCGATATGCTGGTCGATTTGGCAAACTTGACCCAGGAACAAGGTCAATTTGATGCTGAATATCCCTCATAGGGTAGTCCAGGAGGAAGATCCTCTGGTATCAAGTTAGAGAATTCTGCTAGCAGCCGCTGCACCTCTACTGGTAAATCTGTATCCACGTCTACTGCATTGTTCTCGCAAGGTAGCAAGGCATAGACCACGCCGCCATGCTCAATCTCATCTAAAAACCTGGACATAGAAAGCAGATTAGTATTATAGGTTACTGGGGTAGGAGTAAGTCCTTCCCGCCGGGGTGCCAACACAATCTTTTTTCCCTTGATGCTAAGGGAATATGTATTCTTCCGTCCATCATGAATGACACTGCGATCATACTTCCAAGGTCGACCCAACAATATATGACACGCATCCATAGACACAACATCACACCATGCATTATCAAAATATTTTCTACCAATTGAAAAAGACATGAGGCATCGCCTATCAACTGTTACCTCACTGTCTTTATTTAGCCATGACAACTTGTATGGCTTAGGATGACGGTCCGTCTTCAACTGCAATTTCTGGAAAACCTCCTCGGACACTACATTCTCACAACTGCCGCTGTCAATGATCATTTTGCAGACTTTATCTGCAACTGTGCAAGTCGTGTGGAAAATATTGGTTCTCAACCAATCGTCCCCTGAATCGCCCTTGGGGGTAAGTAGACTCTTGCGAACGACCAGAGTCTCATGACCATCTCCATACAGCACATCATCAGTCTCATCATCGTCATACACGGGTTCGCCAATCTCCTCAGTCTCGTCTTCCACGTTTTCCTCAATCAACAAATTTTTGCCCTTTTGACTAGCAGGCTTCCTGCAATCAGTCGCCCTATGCCCTTGTTCACCACAACGAAAACATCTAATAGTAGGGTTAGAATTACCCTGCGGTGGCTGCTGAGCAGGACGAGACTCTTGAGGGCGAACTGGTCGACTATTGTGATCGCTCCTGATCACTAGTCTCCTGTTTTGTTGTTTTTCAACAGCAAGTGCATGCTGGTATGCTTCCGAAACACTCCACAATGAATGAAGGCTGAGGACATCTTGCAAGGGCTGGCGTAAACCCCCCAAATATCGCGCTACCATCTGCTCCTCCGTCTCAGATAAATCGTTCCGGGCGACCAATTGGTAAAACTCCTCCGTGTAATCATCGACTGATCGCGCGCCCTGCCTCAACGCATGAAGTCGCTGAAATAAGGTTTGCGTGTAGCCGAAGGGAAGGAAGTGGCCCTTCATCTTCTTTTTCATCTTCTCCCAATCAGTGATCTTGGCTTTGCCCTGTCTTTCTCGTGAACGTCGTAACTGTTCCCACCACGCAGATGCTCTGCCCTTGAGTTTGATGGCGATCAGTTTCACTTTCACACGATCGGGGACTTCCTTATATTCAAAAATACGCTCCACTTCATTAATCCAATCCACGAATCCCTCGGCCTGTAACGTACCAGAAAACTCAGGGAGATCTACCCGAAAACCGAGGTCTCCATGACGCTCCTCCCGACCACGGTGCTCCCGGAATCCTGCGCCCCGGAATCTTGCGCGATTGTGATATGGGTTTTCGAAAGTGGAATTGGTATCGTGATCAGAGGCCTCTGCAAATCCGCAATCATCACATCCTGAACACTGCGAACACGGCGTTGGGCTTCCTCATTCGGAACCTGCTCACGACGACCACGACCACGACCTCCAGCCATTAAAACTGGTGAAATTTCCCAAGAAGATGTTGAAGCTCTGACACCAACTGACGCCAGACAGAATAGTGATTATCCTGTAGGCTAGCTCCGACAGACGATTCACAAGAGAAAATTCGCCCAAAAACCAGAGAAAAAAAGTCTCTAGGGTTTAATAAAATATTATAAAATCAAAAACCATCCAAAAAGCAGTCCACAAGCCGGACTGTTATAGCAAAAAAATCGTCTTTATTCGAATTTTGCCAAAAATAACAAAATCCCGAAAATCACTCTAAATTGAAATTCGAAATAAAATAAGCAATCTCCCAAAATCCGGCCTAAATCGGATTTAAATTGACTTCCTAATTAACAATCGAAATATTACCATAAATAGTAAAAAATAACTAAATCTAGTGATTCGGAGGGGAAAACGGCAGAATTTGAGGTTGAAAAAAGGCCACATGGAGCGTAGCACATGTGGAGAGCGTGCGCGTCGAAAAGAGCTTTCCGGATTGGGGTCTTATGCGCGATTCTGACACCTGTAGCCAAAGTTATGGCCAAAAGACTGAAACATATTCAAAATAACCCCAATGAGGAACATGTCACAATCAATTCCCGCCTTTGCGCTGATCTGCCAACTCATGGTATCTCAGCGCCATCAACGTGCAATCTGATAGCTCAGCATCATCTGTCTCGGATCCCCCTGCATCAGTAACCAATCCTACGGATCACTACATCAGACCAACATCCTTTAATAAGAGGTTCTATAAGAGCCACCAGAGGAAGATGATGAGCTTCCACAAACATTTTCAAACAATGAGAAAAACCAGGACTACCAGCGCCATGACAGTTCCAAATCAAACAATTAAACATGAGAAAAATCAATAACGACTTACCCCACTCTCAGAACTCCCTTCATGCTGCAGCATAGCTGGAGCGTGATTCTCTTTAACTATCGCATAAATTTGATTGGAGACTGACTGGACCCATTTCGAAAGTACAGGTCTCGCTGGAGGCTTGTAAACCTGCAGGTTTTTAATTTTCAAGGCTTTCCCTCAAGGATCCAGGCGCCCTTTACTGCCAGCTACCTTAAACATGCCACGACAGTCCTTCATTGGAGTTTTTCATGAGGGAGTTCCATCATCAATCCTCACCGCCAAGTGCTCTCTCTCGTTCAAATCAGAATCCTGAATTTCCACCAACGGTTCTCTAGTCAACCTTAAGGAATCCACCTGAATGTTGCACCCTCCTTTCCTCGTATTTACCTCCAAAAACCCTGTCTTTCCTCTGTTACCTGGCCCCTATTAAAGTACCAGCTTCATTTGTCCCAGCCGAACCAACAATTCCGAAAATTGTCACAGGTAAAAGGGTGATCAATGATTTTCTTTTTTCTTTCGCTTGTCCCACACTACCTCTAACCCGTTTTTTTTTATTTTAGTGATTGGATTATTATTTTCAATCCCCTCCTCCGTAAGTAACTCCGCAAGTGCATTAAAACCATTAGCAGAGTTAGGAATTCCTTCACGGTTAGTCTCCTTTTCTTCATGTGCTTTCCGAGGACGTCTCTTACGAATGGATGCAAGCATCCACGGACCATATAAATCCCTGTTCGGATTAAAAGGATTCGCATCCCGCTCTTTGTTTTGTGCCTCCGCCGCAACCTCCGTGTTGTTTTTGTTGTTCCACTTAAGCCCTACACAAGTCTTGCGAGTGTCTATATATTCCACATTTGAAACAAATATGGGGAAGTCCTTCATATTCCAGTTTTTGGACGAACCCATCAATGCCGATGCAAGGAAGTAGCGGTTTTCTCAGATCAACAGCCACCGCAAGTCTTGCAAAGTTCGCCCGATCCCTAGGATTAGTGTTGTAGTCGACCTTTATCACCTTGCCAATTTCAGACGCTATGAACCGGAAAAGAGATTTAGTATAGTACCGATAGGGTATACCTGGGGAAGTTCTGCTGTGCGGCGCTTAAAATGGCTAAAAAACGGCGTGACCGGTTAAACAAGTGATCGGTTAAAATTTAGACCGGTTATGTTATATCATTTAACTGGAAAATATTATCAAGCACAATAACATATTAGGTAGCGCTTATATAATGTAATAGGTAGCGCTTATATAATAAAATATGCATTTAACCGGAAATATTATCAAGTACAATAACAAATTAGGTAGCGCTTATATAATGTAATAGGTAGCGCTTATATTGACCTATTTTCTCATAAAACCGGTAAATTTAAACCGGTTACATTATAAATTGACCTATTACATTATGTATATCGGTTTCGATGTTTTCGGGATCGATACAATTTTAAATGTATCGACACTTTATGCATGCAACTCGTTTGTGCTTTATTTTGGAAAAAAGTATCGACACATATTTAAAGAGTGTCGATACACAATGTAGACCTATTTGCTAATTAACCGGTATATTTTAACCGGTTACATTATAAATTTACCTGTTACATAATAATTATCGATTTCGATGTTTCGATGATCGATATTTTTTACAAATGTATCGACACTTTATGCTTACACCTCGTTTTCCATTCATTTTGAAAAAATGTATCAACACAAATTAAAAAAGTGTCGATACTTTATGTTGACCTATTCTCTCATGAACCCGGTATATTTCTACCGTTACATTGGAAATTTACCTATTACATTATAATTATCGGTCTCTTTGATTTTGGGATCGATACTTGTTATAAATGTATCGACACAAAATCTAATAGTGTCGATACTTTATGTTAACCTGTTTTATAATTAAACGGTATATGTATACTGGTTATATTGTCAATTTACCTATTACATTATAATTATTTATCATTAAAATAGTCTAATTTTACCACCTACATTGTAATTTTACCTATTACTTTAAAGTTATTGAATTCTGTAGTTATTGTACATACCTGAATATGTCTTGCAAAATTTAATGTTGTACCCACCCTTCAACTACCACCACTACCAATACCCCACACCACATCCTATTGAAAGCACCACTGAAACATGAATGAACCTTTACTTACATACATCTCCATCAACTCCTGATGGGACCACTGAAATTGCACAACAAAATTTTTGCCATGGATCATTAAGATTAATATCTTTTCATGAAATATTTAAATATCACTCACAAAGCAATATAAGTGATTTACCCCGATTCTAACCCACTATTCCATAAATAATCACAAATTACAGCTTTCTACCGGTTCAATTCCGATTGGAATATCCGCTTTTACAACCTACAGTTTTGCATACAAATTTGTGTCACAACAACATGATAAAAATCAAATTAAGTTATCTTTTATTCAACTTACCTTCTGCTTCTTCTTCTGGGGTGCAGGACATTCCGAATCCAAATCTGCATCTATAACACTCTCCGGTGTATAGATGTTAGTGACATTCTTTCTCTTCATTTCCTCCATCTTTTCTTCTTTCTCCATCTTTTCTTCTTCAAATTTTCTCAGTTCATAGTATTTTTTCCCTACATAGCTCTTCATTTCTTTTATTTCACCCTTCAATTTCCCCCCTTCATCCAAGTTTTTCTGAACCACCTCCTTCACCCCCGAAAGTTCACTCCTTATTTCCACAACCTCCTTGACAACTCCATCAATTTTTCCACCCGTCAATATATTAACTTCACCACTCAACACCTCAACTTTTTTAGCCAATACATCTATCTTTCCTTCCACTTCCATATTATGCCTTTCATGTGTCTCTTCGACTCTTGATTGTCTTTGATGAATATCAAAAATGATTTTTTTAATATCAGCCAATTCAGACATCAAAATGTCGAATTTACTCTGTTTTCCCTGACCGTAATCCCCCTGACCGTCATCCACCCCTCCAACCATCTCTTCTTCCCTCTCCTCTGCCTTCTCTGCCTCCTCTACGTCCTTGAAAATAACCTTCAAAATTAAATTTGTATTAAGACATTGATTATATTCTTAATATTATTTAATTTCATTTATTACCATTTCTAGCTTCCTCGGTCTATCCACCTTCAACTTCGCCATCACTCTAACCACCTCTTCCTTCCCCCATGCACGGATGCGTGCCACTCCGCGTCTTTCATAAGCCGGCAAACTATCACAGCTCGACCAATAATCGAACAGTGCAACCTGCATTTATAATAAAATTAATCATTTTATATAATAACTATACCATCATTTTATATAAAAAAACAAAAAACATTCTTCAACTCAGTTACCTCTAAGATTGCTATGCACCCTTTGAGGTATCTCTGGCTACCCTTTTGAAAGGTGATTATTGATTCAATCAATCTCGAATGGACATATTCAGCCCAATTGAATTCACCCTTCAAGCCTTCATCGCAAATAAGCTTCATATTGTCATTGTTCGTTGACGTATCACCCGTTGGACAAAGAAATATCCCGACAATGTACAATAGAACTCGGGCCTTCAGCTCATCCCCCCGGTAAGATCCTCTTTTGATATCCTCTTCAACTTCAGCATATGTCACCTTATGATTCAAACCATATTTGGAGGCAAGTGCTTTCCAGTTCTTACTCCTACAGACTTCTACAACACTTTTGCCTTTGTTTTGTACCCCCAAGACGGCTGCAGTAGTCGATACCCCCAGAGGGAATGAATAATCGCCATATTTAGCAATACATTGTTTGACATCAAATTGCTCCATCAAGGATCGACACAATTCCCTCCGAATTGGTCGATCCTTTACTCATATCAATGATCCAAACCCCATTTCACTCAGCACATTCAACTGATCATTCTTTTTAAGGTGTTCAATTAATGAATACACCCTTTTTATGTTGCACCTTGTCGACACATCCTACATTTTTTAACAATATATAATGTTATTGTTCTTATATATCTTGTATCAATGTATTTACAAGTTTAATGAATACCTTCTTTTCATGTGCTTTCCTCCGTTCTTTGTATTCTTTACTATCATTCCTTGACTGCATGATGTAAGGTTCCTTTTGAGCATCACTCATCGAATTTCATTTCGACCTCACATCTTTTTTCACCTAATATTAAGCATAAACGTTTCTTAATCAATACATTAACGCTAAATAATACTCAATGTCAATTTCATTTTACATACCGAACCGCTGTGTGTGCCATCTTCCTTCATCATTTTGCATTCTTCCATACTGTCAACATTTAAAATTTGTAATCAATTTAAAGTTCCTAAATACTTTAATCCAATTATCATTTCAACAATAATAACAAAAAGAAATTGATACTTACTAGAAGTACATATATCCATCCTTTGGTTGCTTTCCACCCATTGACTTCATTTTTCCTTCATATATCAGTTTACGCAAATCAAATCAAATACTTGTATACAAAAATCGATAACCACTCTTGTGGTAAAACGGTTGGTCTTCAATAGAATTTGAATGGCAACTACAACAAGTGTCGGCACATTTATACAACCTAAAATATCATTTTCTACCTATAATATTATATACAGGTATCCATATTTATTTTCTACCTATAATATTATATAATAATCGGTCCCAAAACCTCCCTATTTCCTTCAAACGAATGGGAACACTCAATATTCCAAGTATCGGCACATTTATACAACCTATAATATCATTTTCTACCTATAATATTAAATAAAAGTATCGATATTTATCATCCACCTAGAAGATCACTTTCTACATGTAATCGGTCTCAAATGCTTCTTTACTTAGAAAACCCCAAATAACAACACATAAAAACCCTAATTACTGTAATAATAAAAAACTAGGATTTCAACAACGTACCTTTCGATTTGAAATGCAGCAACAAACAAACAAACTTCAACGTAGAAACGCCTTCTGAAATGCAGCAACAATTACACTTCGATTTCAAAAACTCTATCTATTTTCAGAGGAAATTTAGCTATGCCTTTATATTTACATCGGATATGTTATTTATTAATAGATACAATTACATAAGTGTCGATACTTTTTATGTTAAATGTCGATACTTTCGATAGGATATTTACCTATTTCTTTTAAAGTGTCGACACTTTTTACGCGTACTTATTAAAGTACCGACACTTTCAACATAACCGGTAGCGCTTTACCGGTTTTGTCATTTCGATACCGGTTTTCATATTTTTACCTATTATATTGTTATGGATCGATACGTTTTCATAAAGTATCGACACTTTTTAGGCGCTATAATTTATTCTCTTTTAAATTACGAAAGTGTCGATACTTATATTAATTTATCGACACTTTCAATATATCTGATATCTTTTTACCGGTTTTATCATTTCGAGACCTGTTTTGTCATATTATTACTTGTTATATTGCTATAGATCGATACATTTGTATAAAGTATAGACACTTTTTAGCGCTATTACTTATTCTCTTTTAAATTACGAAAGTGTCGATACTTATACTAATGTATCGACACTTTCAATATATATGGTATCTTTTTACCGGTTTTATCATTTCGAGACTTGTTTTGTCATATTATTACCTATTCTATTGCTATGGATCGATACATTTGTATAAAGTATCGACACTTTTTAGGTGCTATAACTTCTTCTCTTTTAAATTACAAAAGTGTCGATACTTATATTAATTTATCGACACTTTCAATATATCCGGTAGCGGTTTACCGGTTTTATCATAATGACACCGGTTTTATCATATTTTTATCTGTTATATTGCTATGGATCCATACATTTTTAATTTGTATCGACACAAACCGACAAGCTAAGTTTGTCGGTTGTCAAATTTTTTAATATTTTCTTCATGATTTCCACCTACAACATTGTTATTACTCGATATTTCAGGTAACGCTAAACCAAATTTATTAAATATATATAATGTATCCGGTAACATCGTATATTAACCCACTTTTCCTGAGACAATCCTGTATACCTGGAAGTCCTATCCAAACCATAACTCGGGAAGGGTGGTCATCTGTCGTACTAATATTCCTAATCCACGACTGGACAGTCAAATAATTGCCGAAAATCACCCACGGCCCTTGTGTCAGAATTTTTGTGAAATCAATTTCCAGCTCAAACCGGACCAGATGATAGCAATTACCCAAATCAATTAGTTGGATCTGACCTTGAGGATTCTATAATAATTTGATCTTCGTCAAAATATGATATCCTATCGTCCTTCCCAAGAGCTTAATAATGACCGATTTTCGCATGTTAGAGTCGATGGAATCATGTACTCGCTCTGATAAACTGATCATCGGGTACGGCCCGGATCTATCAACTTGAACATCGTCCTCCTGAAGAACAATATCCTCATCCCCAAAAAAACCTCCTGCCAGAGGATTACCGTCACCCCAGTAAGCATTGCCGCATAGGTCGTTGGCAGCACGCTTGTTTGCCCCTCTTGAGAAACAACACTGATTTGCACTGAATACGTACCCTCAGGACCGTCCCCATTCATTAGGGTATTTCCTCCACCCATGTCATTCGCATCCTCAATCCCCATGAGATTCTGATTCAACGAAACCCTCTAATCCGACACAGAAGACAGCCCCTTCTTAACGACCTGCTGGTTCTCCACAGGAACCGGAGACCCCGGTCTTTCTAGCGTCGCTAGAACCTCGGGCAGACCCACCGTAAAACTTGGAAACCCTATCATAAGTTTTTTAATACGTGGTTTGTATTTGAATAAAATCTTATGGATCCCAATTTGGCAAAGGTGTTTAAGTTTAACTGTAAGTTGTTTATTTACAAAATAATGTTGGAAATTAAAATGTAATTAAATGCTAATTATAACTTTGATTGGCAAGGTATTTTCGATATGAATTTAAGGGGTTGTTTGATAAAATAAAATGATTAAGCGCTGAATGATTCAATGGCATGAATGATTCAAATGTTTTGTATAAATTGACTCTGAATGTGACATGTTGTTTGATAATGGTTCTGAATGTACAATATAAATTATGAATATTTTCATTTTTACCTTCATAATGATTATTATATTATAAGATATGATTGTTTAATAAGACAACATGTGAAAAAATAGGTATTATGGTAAAATAATGGGTGCTTAATGATTCAGAATGTACTTTAATGCTGAATCATTCAGCAGTGTTTTGTTGTTTCATTCAGCATAGTCTTCATTCAGAGGTGAGGATCAAACACGTTGAATGTTGAACTGTTCAACATTCAGCGTTGAATGGTTCCATTCAACAGTAAACAAACGGCCCCTAAATTTTTTAAAACTTTTTATTTAGGAATTATTAATTTAGGTTTTATACTAGGAAAATTTTTGCCAATAATTTAAGTAGATTAATTATTTGATCCAATAAGTAAACTTAAATATTAATTTGTAATCTACAACATTTGATATAGTGTAGGGTACATTCGTCACACTCACATGATAAGTTTACTTTAACATTATTTTTTTAATGGACTTAGGTTTGTGAGCCCCGTGGGACTAAATTGTTTAATATATTTTTTGAACCTTGTCATGCCCACATGACGAGTTACTTTAAAATATATTATTTTAACTAAAATAATATATAATAATTATAAATTAAGTTTTTTTTAATCATGGAACTTGTCATATGGGCATGACGAGTTTTGTTTAAAATTTAAAAATTATAGTTGTTAACTGAATGTTTGATAAAGGGTACTTTGTTTTAAATTCCATTAGAGCTCGACATGTGGGGGTGACGAGTTACAATGGGCTTTACTAATTAATATTTCATTTATTTTGTAAATACTTTCATGTTAATATCATTTTAAATTCATATCATTTAAAATTTATTCATATTAATATCATTTACTCATCAAGAATGAAATTTTTTGTATAAATAATATTATCATGTTCATATAACTTAAAAATAATTCTTGAAGTAATAGTTTAAAATAACATTAAAATTTGATAAATTTAATAATTTCATTTATTTTGTAAATACTTTATTACAAACCTATAATTAAAATTTATTTCACCAACACAATTAGTAATAATAATAAAATTTAATTATTTTTCTTAATTCTTGACGTTGTCGAGGAGTGGATGAATGATAATGATGTAGAGCTTGGTGATTTCTTGATGGTTGTCCGCCATCATCATGTTCTGTTGCTTTTGCTTCTTGTTGAACTGGTGTAGTGTACATCAGTCTACCATTTTGATTTCTATCTTCGGGGTGATAATGATGGAGCATTTAAAGTATTAGGCACCATCATTGACTCGAAATGCACGCTAAAATTACTAGATGATTGAACATATAGAAAATAATCCCATGGACCAACAACTTATGTCGAAGGTGGTTGTGGGTGTGGCATTGCATTCCATTTCGGTGACTCTCTATTGAAGCATTATATGGAGGATATACATCATAACTTGCTTGAGGTGCAAAATAATCCAAAAAATCAGTAGAAGAAGTAGATTTTGATGATGACGATGATGATGATTTCATGGTCTTTGCATATTTTGCCTTCATTTCTTCTCATTTGCCCTATTTTTCGACTTTGTTCAATATAATTTATCATTTGCTTCATAATTTTGGAGGTAGAGAGATATTGTGAAATCAAGATCATCTAGTACAAGTTTAGGATGAATAGACACATATAAATGTATGTCATTCCATTGTTGTTTGTATGCATTATGCTTCCTTAACTAATTCTCTTTATGTTTCCCACACGCATCAATTATGTGTAGTTTATCCATGTCAAATATATGTGTTGTAATTGGCTGATGGTGTAACACCCTAAACCTAATTGGGCATAAAGTGCCACATTGGACTATTGAGTCAACCCATAATTTTTAAAACACCTTTTTCATTTCCGTTTAAAACATGACATAATTTTCAAAATAAACATCCATAACCTTTATAAAATACTTTTACAAATTAGAGTTCTGTGACACATTTTAAATCAAATAATACAACTCAAATTTTGCAAATCAAATACATAAGAGTCATATGAATACACATGCCCACTAAAACTAATAGTGTAGTACTCAGGAAGGGATGCTAGAAATCATGTTGCAACGGTGCTCCTCTAATGACTAAAGCTACTAAAATACGAACGGTCCTAGGAAATATCCAAACGTTGAGCTTGCAAAGCTCATCATATAATAGCTAAAATAGAGCAAAATTATGAGTCTCATAAACATAAGTGTCATACCCTAATTTTTTTCCGGGGTCTTATAAATTGAATGATTTGGGCCATGCAAATGGGTTAAGTCATCATTTAAGGGCTCAATGAGTTTCAGAGGTTGAGTTTGTGATTAAATTGGTGGGATTGCAAGATTTTTTGGGCTCAAGTGTTTGGGTAAATTTAGATAGGGTTATGTTCAAATAGAACCCAATTTTGAAGGGAAATGATGTAAGGTCCTTAAACTTTGGGTTAAAATCAAATACCACTTGCTCATATGATTTATTGGACACAAGGTTGTAAACAGTGTAACTAAAGTAAATGGGTTGGATACATAAGACTAAATTACATGTTGTACGACCCCAGTCATTAAACCCAGACCGTTAGCTTTAAACCAAATTGAAATCCAATATAAAATATATATATCCAAACAAAGTCCCAAGATCTCCAAAATTCAAAATTAAGGAGTTTAGTACAAAACCTATAATTGGACCATTTTCAATCAAACCTACATTTCGGTCCTTCTACCTGAAAGCCCACATAATAAACAAACTCAAACTTTGGTGAGATGGGAAAACCCGAATCCTAACAAATGAGCAGCACCGCCAATAGTGGTTTTTCTCCACTCCAAGAAAGCCTTCATCGAGCACCAAACAGGTTCCCCAAGCCACGTCACCAGCTTCTAGGGTATTTCTGAAATCTCCAGTGTCCCCCTCTAGATCAACGTACCATTCCAGAAACAATCCAAGAGGGTCCTTTAGCCAACTGGCTCTTCTTCAACGGCTCTGTCGATGTGCAAAACAGAAAACAAAGACAAAAAATTGGAGATTCTCTTTCATTTTTATTATTTTATCTTTGTAAAAAGTGGGCAATATATAAACCCCAAATGGATTGTAACAGGGGAATCGAGAAAAGGCTCCTATTGATCCGGTTCAAATGACGTATGAAGAATTGCTCCCAATTCTAGTTGAGAAAAACTTGATAACTCCAGTTTGGTCCAGGCCAAAACAACCATCATTTTTTGAAGGCTATGATGTTAACACAGTGTGTAGCTACTACATAAGAAGCTTGGGGCAAACTACTGAAGAATGTTGGACATTGAGGCATAAGGTCCATAATCTGATTAACTCTAGGGCATGAACCTTTAACGACTAATGGGGTATTCTAATAGGAATTGAGAAGAAGTCATTTCATCTACATCAAGCATAGTTGATCCTTGCATAAGAACATTTTGTTTTGTTTGAATTTGTTTTTCGTTCTTTCTTAGTTTTCTATTATGTTTCAAATATATTTAAATAAATATATTCTACCTTCTAAGGTTATGAGCAATGAAACAAATTTCTTTTTGAATTTCAATGAATGTAATAAAACTTTTGTAGTTGTTGACAAGTGGCAAGATTGAACCATTATAAAACAATAACCTTGATCGTGCTTCAGAGACTATGCTTAAATAGTACACCCATTTCCTTACAAGATTGAACCTTCTCCTTACATGACAAAGAATACAAAGGGCAATGCATTGAGGTATGTATAAGAGCTGAAAAAATAAAGTAATTTTCATGTACGAAATTGTGAAACTGATTAGCCTACACTTCTGTTAAGGACATTCAGTGATGATCATAATCTTCAAAAAAAATGGTGGAGTAGATGAATTTAGTTCAGGTATTTTGCTTGGGAATTGAACTCTAAAGATGAAATTTTCTGACTTTAAAAACACCAGACTATAAAAGGTTCTTCTTGATAAGCTAAATAGATCTTTAAGCTAAAAAATCAAAATGTTATTGTGAATTTAACATGCTCTCGTATGTTCAAAAAAAAAACAAAAGAAAGAACATCAGAGTGAATTCAATAAGGAAGACAATGGCTAAGGATTAGATTAAGAATGAGTTTAAGCGGAAGATAGACTAAGAGAAATCAGAAACCCTTGTTATAGTCAACTTCGCACAAGAACTCAGGCATTTTGTGTTTAGACTGATATTTCAGCACTTTCTTTGCTAAAAAAAATCTATAAAGCTTGAAGAAATAGAAGAATTTAGATAACTAAAATGGAAGTGTTTTAAAAGGTTTAGCACTTGAATATGCTTATTGATTCATTTTGTCTGCATCCAATTGAAATATTAAGCCGAGATAAAGGGGAATGTCATGATTCTTGCAAGGATAGAGAAAATAATGACATCTTTATAACACCCCATACCCGATCACGAAGAAATACACCGGTACCTGAGTGTACATTAGATTTTAATATTGTCGAATAGAAAAAAACCCTAAATCATACGTACTATGTAAAAGCATTAAAAATTTAAATCACACATCATGCATTATGTAGTAGCGGATAATAACAAATAATTCAAAGTCTCATAAAATCGGAACAATGCATGACAATCGCAACTAATCGGTTAGAGGTACCAGTCATTTTGCATAACCTAACATCCCAAAGGTAAGCTACCAAACTAAGTTTATCATTATTCATTATTGATCCTTAATTAGTGGCATGACAATTTCAGATTAATCAGACATCAAACAGGGACCTAATTGAACATGCAATTCTAGGGACTAAAACGTAAATAATTCAAAAGTCACATATAATCAACAAACATGAAATTGACTTCCCTATTATGCTATTCAGTTTATTAAAGTGTTACTGGACGAGTCTCATCAAATTCTGAGTTAAGGTATAATATTAATTAACAACCCAATTTTAAGACCATTTCAAACTTAGACAAACATCTTGGGGTCAAAGTAAGACTTAAGGCCATTAATAAATGTAACTTTACCATTTTTATCAATCACTTGGAGAAAGGATCGATCCTTTGCAAAATAGTGAGTGTGGGATCAAACCTTCTGACCAAGGGATGAATCCTTTTTTAAAGGGGATTGATCCTTTTCCTAAAGGAAAAAGTGCAAATTCTCAAGAACATGCATAAATGAGTTACCAAACTTTCACATAATCAATCCTAAGGACCAGGCACATGCTTATACACTTTCATACAATATCATACACATCAAAATACACTTGTAACATGCTCTATAACTAGATCAATAAATCATATAAAGATCTAGCATCAAAAGTCAAACATTGCATAAAAGTCTAATTTTGGCGCAAGTCACCCAGTCAAATTATACATTTTGAGTTATTTCATGCATCATGTGAATCTTACATATTAGTACTGTAATATCCCAAATAGCATACCAAGGACTATATAAAAAAGATTTGAAAATTTAAGATTAAATTGAATAAGTGGTAAAAGATGAGAAAGAGGATTTGGAATAGTGTTCAGACAAATTTATATTAATAGATAAGTTAAAAGGGCACTTTGGTCTATTAAGAGATAAATAAATTTAAAAATAGATTAGGGATTTTAAATAGGAAGAAAGAGGTAAGTAAGGTATTCCTACAATTCTTCTCTTCTTATTCTTCTTATTCTTATTCTTATTCTTATTATTATATTATTTTATTATTATTATTATTATTATTATATTATTATTATTATTATTATTATTATTATTATTATTATTATTATTATTATTCTTCACGTTGGTGTGCTCTCCTCTCTAGCATAAGGTAATTTTTCCATTAGCTAGTGTTTCCTTAAATTATGGGTGCATTATCGGCATAAAATAATAATGCATATAGGTGAATTATTAGCATGAAAGGATTTCATAGCTGAAATGCATATGGGTGCATTATCGACATAAAAGAATAATGCATATGGATGCATTATTGAGATTAAAGGATGCCATAGCTGAAATGCATATAGGTGTATTATCAATATAAAAGAATAATGCATATGAGTGCATTTGGCATGAAATAAGGCCATAACTGAAATGAATATGGGTGCATTATCAGTATAAATATATGATATACCTAAAATACATAATGGTGTATTATAAACATGAATGGAATATAGTTCAACTTAGAAGGACTATAAAATCCTTAAAAAATATACAATTCAATGTGAATTAAATAATATGACATACTTAGGTATACATAAAGGTCACTTTACATTATGACTCACTAAGTAATACTTAACGTGTGTGTTTCCACGCGTAGGTAACAACTGAGAATAATCAAGGAGTGCAGTCGTAGCAGCATATATCATCCACTAAGGTTGACTCACCAGTAACATTAGGACAATAGTAATCATTTGGAAACTTGTTTAGCATGTAATTAAATTTAAAAAATATTTTGTAATATGTCTTAATGAATACTTATTTATTATGCTCATTTATGTGGAATTAAGTTTGCAACAAAAATTTAAAGGCTTCTCAAAATGAGTAAACAATTTTTAAAGTAATGTGACATTTTTATTCGTATACAAAAATGTATATGAGATATGGGTGTTATATTTATTAGTATCAGAGCTATATGTTTAGTCGATTCTCGATCAAAACTAGTTCTATTTTAAAATAGAAAAAGGATTACATGCCAATAGGTTGTCAATATTACTGAGATGATGTCATTAGAGGGTGATTGATAACACTCCTTACTAATGGTATTGTTATTATATGTATGTTTTATTAGATGTTAGAATCCTCGAACTCGCGAAGAGTAGGGGAACAAGAAATGCAATAAGGAACAAAAAATGAAAGTTATAGGATAATATGCACAACTACTTCCCTCTGAAAATGCAAGTGCACCTGCACCTCAAGGGATTCCGGTACCTGATTTTGGAAATTTCATACAAGCCCTTGATGCCATACTAACTCGGTTTCAACCTCCCTCTACTCCTCCAGCACCTAGAATGCTGACCCCAAAAGAGCTAAAGAGTTTGAGAGCTCCAGAGTTCCGAGAAGATGAGGGTGAGGGTCCTATGAAGCGATATGTGGTTAAATGATGTAATGTTAATACTCGAAAGTCTGCAATTCTCAGATCCGAAAAAGTTGGGAGGAGTTGTATCTTTACTTAGAGGATCAGATCGAGTATGGTGGTCCAACACTACGATGTATGCACCACCAGAGCAAGTTACCTGACAATTTTTCCTAGAAGAATTCAAGAACAAGTATGTGGGTGAACAGTTCAAATGGGCAATGTTATTGAAGTTCCTTAATTTAAAGCAAGGTGATCGAGCCGTACATGAATTTGAGGCTGAGTACAAGAAGTTGAGTTGTTTTGCAACTGAAGTCTTTCCAAATGACAAGGCAAGATGTGATTGGTTTATAGAGGGTTTGAGGCCAAAGTTGAAAGATATGATGTTGGCCTTGAACTGTCGAGTCTTCAAGAAGTCATAAATAGAGCCAAAGCTATTGAAAGAGCTCAGGAGGAAATATTAGCGGTGAAACAGAGTATTCAAATGGGGAAAAAGTGGGAATACCTTTCACTCCCTATCATGCTAAGGGCTCGAGTTCCAAATACACTAATAGAGATAATTTACAGCAGCTTCACAGAAAAACTAGACAATCCCAATCTTTTGTTTGAATTAAAAGACCGAGACATAATTGGGCTAGAGTTGATTAAAGGGAGGAGAAAGTAAAGATTATTCAAGGAAATCTCAAGATAGCCTCCGATGGTAGAAATCTTATATTGATTTGAAAAGAAAAGAAATCGAATTTCAAGTGAGAGATAAAGTGTTTTTAAAGGTGTCACCTTGGAAGAAAGTCTTGAGATTTGGAAGTAAGGGAAAGCTGAGTCTAAGATTTATTGGACCTTATGAAATTTTGAAAAAAGTTGGACCAGTAGCATATCAGCTAGCCTTGCTTCTAGATATGGACAAAATCCATAATGTTTTCCATGTATCGATGCTCAGAAGATATCAATCCGATCCATCCCACATTATTAACCTAGAGGGAATAGAGGTTCGAACAGATTTAACTTATGAAGAAAAACGGTGCGGATCTTGGCTAGAGAAATCTAAGAATTGCGCAACAAAAATATTCCTTTAGTTAAAGTACTCTGAAAAAATCATAAGGTGGAAGAGGTTACTTGGGAAAAAAGAGGAGGACATGAGAATGCAGTTTCCATACCTTTTGCATCAGGTATTTATCTAAATTCGAGGATGAATTTTATTAAGGAGGAGAATTGTAATATCCCAAATAGCAGACCAAGGACTATATCAAAAGATTTGAAAATGTAAGATTAAATTGAATAAGTGGTAAAAGATGAGAAAGAGGATTTGGAATAGTGTTTAGACAAATTTGTATTAATAGATAAGTTAAGAGGGCACTTTGGTATTTTAGGAGAGAAATAATTTAAAAATAGATTAGGAATTTTAAATAAGAATAAAGAGGAAAGTAAGGCATTCTTACACTTCTCCTTCTTCTTCTTCACGTTGGTATGCTCTTCTCTCTAGCATAAGGTAATGTTTCCATTAGCTAGTGTTTCCTTTAAATTATGGGTGAATTATCGGCATAAACGAATAATGTATATGGGTGCTTTATTGGCATGAAGGATGCCATAGTTGAAATACATATGGGTGAATTATCGGCATAAAAGAATAATGCATATGGATGAATTATTGGCATGAAAGGATGCCATAGCTGAAATGCATATAGGTGCATTATTAGCATAAAATAATAATGCATATGGGTGCATTATTGGCATGAAAGAATGCCATAGTTGAAATACATATAGGTGCATTATCAGCATAAATGTATGTTATACCTAAAATGCATAATGTGTATTATAAACATGAATGGAATATAGTTCAACTGAGAAGGACTATAAAATCCTTAAAGAATATACAATTCGATGTGAATTCAATAATATGACATACTTAGGTATACATAAAGGTTACTTTAAAATATTATGACTCACTCAGTAATTACTTAATGTGTGTTTCTAGACATAGGTAACAATTGAGAATAATCAAGTAAGGAGTGCAGCCGTAGCAGCGGATATCATCCACTAAGGTTGACTCACCAGTAACATTAAGATAATAGTAATCATTTTGGAAACTTTTCTGGCATGTACTTAAATTTAACAAAATATTTTGTAATATGTCTTAATGAATAATTATTTATTATGTTTATTTATGTGGAATTAAGTTTGTAACAAAACTTTAAAGGCTTTTCAAAATGAGTAAATAATTTTTAAAGTGATGTGACATTAGTATTCGTATACGGAAACGTATACGGGATATGGGGTTACAAGTTTACTTAGTATCACTTGTCTAAGCACACCAAACACTTCCTTAAGAAACAAGTCAACAATTGGATAATTTGATACTCAATTCCACCAACATGAGTTCAACATTCCAATTCAACAAATCAACCAATTATCATTCTTTCAACAAATCAATAGTCTATATAACATGCTACACTTATTACAACTCAGTATATCAACAATTTTCTAGGTCCCAAAATGATTCTCATATTGTATTTAAATCGCATACACTTTATTAGTATTGCATTGCTTGACCATTCCAGATGATTTCCCCTCACCTCCAACTTGGCTACTGCTCTTCTGAAAAGTGTTAAACATTGAGTGTGAGCTGAAAAGCCCAGTGAACAACCAACATTCTAAGTATTTCACATTCCAAAGCTAAAGGAAAACCCTACATGCATTCAATCATCACTTGTTTGTACCTTAAAATTCATGCCATCATGTCAACCTTTGTATCTACTTAATGCATCATAAATGCACACAAAATATAGATTATTAACATACCATCATCATCATATATCTTGTAGCAAACATGCATTCATGCACAATTACATCTTTCGCAAATCACACACATTGCCCACATTTTTTAATTAAAGATCAATGACATTTTGTTCAAAATACAAATCACTCATTGGATAAACGGACTCATACAACTCCCCTTTATTTTGGACTCACTTAGTTCCAAAACCACGACTTTCAAAGTAAACTCAACGAACCAACCTTACAATGTAATCCTCAGAGCATTGCTCAACACACAAACCTAACCTCGTATATACCTTGTTCACACACTTATAGAAAAACCATAGAGTACTCTCTCCTAAGCATGCTTTTCATATCTAAAGGTCCCATTAAGAGCAAATAGTCAATTAATCCAAGTTCATCAAGAGTAGTTATCAAGTGATGCATAGCTACACAAATACACTTTTAAAATAAACTTTGAAACACTTATCGGAAATGGTTGTCATGATCAACATTATATAGAAAACGAGATGTTCACTCATCATGCATACTTTCACTTATATACACTTTCAAATATGCTTTTGGAACTACTATGCATTAATTGCAACCAAATACAATCCATAATATATCTATATTTCCTATCACATTTCAAGTCAATAATGTGCATCAATAAAGATTCATCGATAATATATTCAAGCTAAGAGAACATTCTAAACTACATTTTCTTTACCCTTGAACATGTTCATTCACAAAGAATGTAAGTCAATCACCTTTGTTGTCTTAACCGAAATAGCTTCCAAAAACTTACCAAATGTTTTTCAAAACACGATGCACCAATATTCCTCAACATTACACATCAAACACATTGGATAACAAAATAACACATCAAGGATACATCTAAAATATAGTAGAATTTTATGTTTTCAAAATAGAGCAGAAAGACGAAAATTTATGGAAACCTTATTGAAACGGCTATCCGAGCTTCTGATCCAATCGAAACTACTTCTCCTCATAAGATTTGATCAAGAAGACTAATATTAAACTAACTCAGATAAAACCTCATAATTAACCTCAGTAAATCATAATTCTCATATTTTTTTTAAAAAAAACACTGAAATCAGGATTATTTTAAAGAATCCTTATCCAAATCAAATGAGATTGAAAAACTAACTTAATATGATTATAAAACCATCATAGTCTTCTAAATCAAAACAATAAAACCTTTAAAATGATAAAAACAAATAGCACATTAAATACCTCTGAAAATTAATTATAATTCACAAACTTCTCTTTAAAATAATTGATTAATTAAAATTAATCACATGGATCATTAATCATTGAAACAAAAAAAAGGAACCAATTGAAGAGAATTACCTTACTGGAAAATAATGAAGAAGAAGATCAACATTGGCAACATTAAAGAGATCAAGGAAAACCGGAAAATAGAAAAGGAAAAAAACAATCTTGATTGAAGAGAGAAAATCAAGAAGAAATGAACAAGAATAAACAATAAAGGAATATGAAGAAGAAGAGTTTCAGCCATGAGATAGAAATAATACGATAATGTTTGGATGAGAAAAAATGAAGAAATGATTAATGACAATTAGAAATGAAAATGAGAAAAGAATTAAGAGAACAAATCTAGATGGAAAATTGGCAAAAATATTAAGAAATGGTTAAACATGGAGGGAAAAACTAAAGCACAAGACTTGGTAAAACTAGCTTCATAGATTTTGATTTGTGATCTCTTTACAATTTAGTCACTAAATCACAATTTTTAATTTATTCAATTTACTTACCCTATAAAAACAAATACAAATTCCAAAAATAGAAATTAATAATTCAAACTATTTAAATCATTTAGAAAATATTTATCAATTAAAAATTCCAATATTAATATTTTTACCAAAAATTTGAAAACCAAACCGACTACCGATCTGGACTTTGGGACATTA
Source organism: Hibiscus syriacus (assembly GCF_006381635.1). NCBI lineage: Eukaryota > Viridiplantae > Streptophyta > Magnoliopsida > Malvales > Malvaceae > Hibiscus > Hibiscus syriacus. Next base: position 152,517 of record NW_024063124.1, read on the forward strand.
CAATCTTGATGATTGAAACAATAGAAAATAAGAAACCAACCCATTAATCTTGACACTTGTCGAAGGGCTATAAATTTTAAAATAATTTTTTTATTTACTCGATACATTGAACTATTGATTTGTTTCAATTGTGAGCTTGAAGAAAGGAACATCATTTGTTTTATAAAATTATATCATTATTATGAATTATAAAAATGAAGAAATGAGAAAAATATTTCCAAACAGGACAATTTCAAGAAATGAAGTATGTCCTTAAACTGATAAGGCTCGGTCTGCCTCAAATTAAGAAGTAAAGTACTAAGCAAAGAAACCAAAGCAAAGAAATAAGTGATACATGAGCAATGAAGATGTTCTTCGATTTTTGAGCAATAAAGTCTAAAAGATAAAAAGTTCATTAATACATTTCTCACACTTCTTTGTAACATTATCAATACTAGTAATTGATTAGGAAGTAGGTGATTGCCTTAACAAGAAAGGGATTTTTTTTGAGACATCTTAACTAGTAACAAGGATTTTAGGCACTTCTATTAAGAGTATTATCCATCAAGTTAAGAGACCTCAAAAAACGAAGCCCTCAAATTATTAGATAAAATGAAGGGAATGCATTTGATGACATTTCTGGACTAAAGTTAATAAAATGAGGTTGATTGGTAAATAACATGAGGATGGGACCATTTGAGGTTAGAAATTTTTGGCATTAAGGTAACTATGGAATACCTGCATTTGGGCATTACTAATAACATTGATCATGTTGATAATAAGATTCATGTTGAAAGACATTGAGAAAGAACTTTGTCGCTCGGAGTAGCAGGGGAAAAGTATGAAGACGAGATTAGGCCTGAAAAGCAAATCGTTCATGCTTCAGTTGGCAAGAAAGTCATAATAAGATAGCTTGATAGAGCAATTGAATCAAGGATAAAACAGGAACTGAAGCCATATATCTGACCATAATCAGCCATTTTTCAAAGCATCTCTACTAAGATTTTAAAATAAGGAAATTGAAAGAGAGGACATGATGTCACTAGATTAGATTTGTCCTTAAGAAAATCCAAGCTTGAATTAATGAGTTGTTACTCTTAGGACAAGGGTCTCTCTGAATTTAAAATTAAAAATTGGGGAAAAGAAAATTGAACCTTAGGGGCAATCTTGTTAAGACAAGAAAAATAGATTAATATGAGCCAAGAATTGATAAGATGCACTTTAGTGTGAAAGAGAATGAAGAAGATTCAATCAGAACAAGAATGAAGGCTTTAGGAGCATCTATTTGTGGCTATTGATCAAGAAAGTATACATCAATATCATTTTACATGAACTTGCATGTGAGCATTAAACATTCATCATTACATTAAGACATGAAAAAGAAAGCTTTGTTTTTCCTCTCTTAAGGATCTCTTTAAAAATCTTTTTGATAAATCAATTTAGTCCTTCCTTAAGATTGTTTCCTAAAAAAATCTAGACTCTCGTAGGACTTGTATCCTATAATGTCCAGTTGAGTCTTCCCTAAGATTGCCTCCCAAGAAACCTCATTCTTGATTATCTTAAGACTCATATCCTAGAAAGTTCAATGTAGTCTTCCTTAAGACTATTTCCCTAGAAATCCCATTTCTAATTTTCTTAGGACATATCATTTAGAAAACTCAGTCTTATCTTGCTTAAGATCATTTCCATAGAGATATCAACCTTTTTTTAAGAACAATTCTCTAGAAACCAACTTTTTTTTATTTAGGATTATTTCTTTGAAAATCCTAATTTTTCTTTCTTAAAGACCTTTTCAACTCTCATAAGAATTTTTTGCATGAATTGGATTACCGCATTCAGTCAGATTTCTGACCTCTCAAGAAGACTTTTCTTAAATGGATGAATCATATTACTGCATTCATTCATACTTTTTGACCTCTCTTGAGGACTTTACCTGAATACATTAATTGCATTACCGCATTCATGAAAGCATTATTCACATAAATACCATTATACATTCAAGATAATCATTTGTATATGTTTTTTTGATAAAACTAAAGATTCATGAAAACAAAACCTCAAGAAGAGAATTCGAATTAAAAAATCGAGGATGTCAAACAAAACCCCGAGACGGAGGAATCAACAAGTCACAATATTCAATATATACCTTGATATCTATTGAATCTAAGATAGACCTCTGCAAAAGATATTGATTTTCCAAAATTTATTGAATGATGAATTTTCAAATTCTCGAATATTTTTTTATTTTCCTATCTGACCTACAATGAAGAGTAGATGAGAAGATCCTTATTTCTTTGAATCTGACCTACCCCAAAGAGCACCGAAGAAGATTCCAATTTTTCTTTAGATTTGACCTACCATGAAGAGTAGCAAGAAGATCCCTCTTTCTTTGAATTTGACCTACCCTTAAGAACAACAGAGCAAATTCCATTTTTTTTTCTTATATTGAGCTACCCTGAAGAGTAGTAGAGCAAATCTATCTTGATCTGTGTAACACCCATAACCCGTACAATTATACCTATACATATTATAGATGTCACCCAAATTTTCTACACACATTTTCCAATTCAAAAGCGATTTAAAATTTATTTTCTTTAAAAATGATAATTGACATTATAAAAATATCAGAACATATAATTTATTTCTTTAACAAATTTGATTCAAAAGATTTTTTATGTAGTGTGAATAGTGGGGGAATCGGTTTCTATAGGGGGCGGTACCCCTTAAGGAATCTGAAAATTTTCTTAAAACGTGGGTACTGTTCATTTCTACAGTACTTTCGAAAACATATAAATTCATAAAAATTCCATTTTGTTTCCAATTTGTTCAAAAACAAATTGGACATTAATGAATACATGCCACTAATAAAATCAACATTACACCATAGGAAGTCTTACTGATATTGAAATATACTCGATGCTGTGTTCCGAACTCTTTATTCTACTACTGGCTTTTTACCTACGTGTGAAAATCATCACACGCTAAGTATACTTAGTGAGGCAATTAAAACAAGACTGTGCAACACAATTCATGCATGAATTTCATGTCAAAATCAAATCACATAATATAATAAAATCATTTTTATTCCACTACTATTGCCCACAATTCTCAATCTATGAGGACCCGGTATAGGAGTCAAATATTGCACAAAATGCTGAGGTTGAGCAGCTCACCTAATACTGCACCGTAGTGCTGAGGTCGGGGTTTTACCCACCTTACTTGTACTATGTATCTTATTTGACACTATAGTATTAATTTAATTCTGCTTCTAACTATGCATTCCATGACCTGAACCTACAATTTGGGCATAGTCATCAATTAAATCCATGGAAATGTATAACCATGTATAAACATTAGGGCAGTTCATACCAAAAATAACTTCCATATCAAATCTCATGTTGATAAAACAAGGTCGACTTATCGCAAGTCTTCCAGATGATGTATAAAACATCTATGTACACGATGTATAAAACATCTATGTACCATATCATGCATGTATTGCAGTCACCTTAACACTTTATATAATCCACAATATGTATGCCACTATGGTCCACAAACTCTTTTATACTTGATTTGCTTCAATTACACTTAATCAAATCTGTATAATCACAAATTCATAACACTTATGTTAGTATTGTACTAAATAAACACATCCCATACAATTCCATAACTTGGAACTTATTTTCTACCAAATATTTAACATTTAATAATTCCTTTTTAACATTGGAAACAACTTTTCCAATTTATACAAAATGGTCCTTCACTATTTTATCACTTATAGTCTTAGTACCAAAAATTCCATAGTACATCATTATATAACACAAAACAACCATCAATTTCTAAAGTGAATTGATCCTCAACTTTTCAAAATTACAAATAGTCCCCAATTTTCTAAAGCTTGTAGAATACTTCCTTCATCATTTCTAACCCATATATAATTTGTCCATAATTTTCCTTACTCAAACAATCCATGGCCAAACTTAAAGAACAAGTTTTAGAAAGATTAAACTTGTTATAATCATCATACATGCTTGAATATGAATCTACAACATGTAATATTGGTACCAAATGATAGCGTTTTTCGCGTAGATCACTTTCTTATTTCACGACATAAACCCCAATTCCAAGAATTAGCTCAAAATTGAAAATAAATATTTTTCTTACCTTGAAAGCTTTCTCACGTGAATAGCTGGAGAAGAACACTTTGGCATGATATTTTATTGATATCATGCTTATCATCCTTTAAAACATTATTTAAATCATTAACTTGAGAAAATACCAATATACCCTTAATAACTTCATAATTACCATAAACCAAGATACATATCCTTATCATATTCAAATCAGATATATCAGCCTTGTCATCTTTCAATAGTCAAAGATGAACAAATTAGTTTTCCACTTTACCGTTTTACCCTTGTAATTTCCAAAATTACAATTTAGTCGCTTTATCAAACAATCTAAATTAACATGAAATTAAACCATTAAATATTATTTCCCAACATTTTAAAAATGTGAAAATAATATTTTTATTACTTCTTTCGTGACCCATATGTACTTTTTTAAAATTATTTGGTCCCTAAACTTCTCAAAGTTTATACTTTGGTCACAAACTTTACCAAATTATAATTTGGTCACTAAATAATCCATTTGTGGAATAATATTCTTTTTGGGAAAATTAAAACTTAATTCTTTAAACATTTCCCAAATTTTCTACTTTGACCATCAAACTTTCAAAATTTATATTTTGGTCATTATCTAATTTTTGGGGTATTACAATCTGACCTATGATAAGAGCAGCAGAGCAGATCTTTTCTTTGAATCGACCTACCCTGAAGATTAGCGGGACAAATTCAAGTTAGATTGACCTAATTAGAAAAACAGTTGAGAAATCTATCTTGATCTAACCTACCCTAAATAATAATGGAGCATATCCCCTTTTCTTGAATCTGACCTCCTGATGTGATCCCAACTATGCGCCTTACATCATTTGTTGCAATCTCCTTGAGACCGTTTGATCGAGGCAAGTTGTTTACATTCAAGAAGCTTCTAGAAGCTTATTCAAGCATAATATGGGAATTTCAAACCAAGTTTATATTTTCGGAAGCCTTTTTCAATCCAAAAGAAGAACCTCCACCATCATACTCAAGGCTGAAACGTGAAGAAGGAACAACCAACTTTAAGGGAGGATTTCATCCTTTTACTTGTGAATGAATTTGCATGAGAATTTAAAAGTTTGCATAACATTCATTGCATTTACTAAGTGTTATGTTCATTTAAGCATGCATTGCTTTAAAGCATATAGTTCATTTAGGAAGTAGTTCATTTATGCATAGATCATTTAGTAAGCTACTTCATTCATGCATCTAGTTCATTGAATAAAGTTAGTTCATTAATTAAACTAGTTGATTCATCAAACTAGTTCGTTTATTAAACTAACTCTTAATTGTTTCATGCATGTTTCAATTAAAGATTGAATAAAGTTCACATTTGTGTCTAGGTGCATGAGAGAAGTTGAACAGTTTCAACATATGCAAGAATACAGTCAGATGTCTTCTAATTCTGGAAGTGATACAGAAGTTTTTGGGTGCAGAACTCATTTGGACATTATTCCTCTATCTCTTAGCTTTCCAATGCCTTTTGAATCACTCAATATCGGAGCTTCAGATATGATCGATTTACTGAAGAGTGCAGACTGGAATTTTCATTACGGGAATTTTATACAATGATGATTTGGATGAGTTTAAGCCAAGGAAGATCTTTTCAACTTCAGCCAAGTGAGAAGCCATTGAAGGACTCTTAATTCACCCATTCAAGGCATTCAAACTGATTGTTATCATCAAATTCAAGGGTTGTTTCGTATTCCTCAAGGATCATGCAATGAAGAGTGATTTAATTCACTATTAAGACAATTTTCAGCATGGAATAGCAAGAGTCTTCCACCCCGTTGGACGAAATTAAGGCCAAATTCAGCTTCATATTGTCTAGATTCATCCCCAAAATGATCTAGAATATTCATCCAACTTTGAAGATAAGACAAAGCATTCAAGTGCATTTTATTGCTAAATTGATGAGAATGTTTTCATCTTTTGAGTCTTTTTATATGCTGCTTAGAAACACTATAAATAGGCACATTTGGGATCATTTGTACACACAATTTGATTTATAAATACTTGAAAGATTGCTTTCATTTTAGTTCTTGGATTAGAACTCTATCGGTTCTTGTCGGTCTTGAAGCCTTCATCCATTTCATCATGTTATAGCGTTGGTTCCTAGCTCTACTATAGCTATTGGTTCCTAACTCTATATTAGAGTCATAATCCATCCTTTGAATTACTATCATTCTCCACGCCAACCCACAATCATCCTTCACCATTTTCGTTACATCCATTCACCACTATCACCACCACTTCTTTCATTTACAATCCACTTCAACTTCATTCTCATTTCCATTACTTTCATACACATATTTATTATACATATTTTTCCTTTTATAACGTTGTTTGTACATTTTCAGTCTTCAATCAAGAATTGCGAAGTTCTTACTAGAATCACAATCGGGCAACATCGTATATGACTCGAAACATAATCGAGAACATATCATTTATTATCACGTGAGCCGATTCAGTAAGATTGTAGTTTTCTCTCTCCCAAGTTAGTAAAAAAAGAAAAAAAAAAAAAAAGAACAAATTAAGGATGGCGAGAGCAATTCTTTTCATCTTTGAAAAAAATTAAGAAGGTTTTGTATTCGTTTCATCATTTCTTTTATTATCTTTACGATTTTATTACCTATTCTCATCTTCATTCTTTCTTGTAGCCATTTTCTTTACTCACATTATTCTCCCCAAGCCATAATGTTTTCAGCCGAAGTCTACAAGATGCCTTGTAAACTTCGAGGGATTTCCACAAGAACTTTAAAGGAAAGCAAGAGTGTACTGGTGAGGTTTTGTGTTGGTATTAGCAGTAAGAAGCAACACATGCCTGCCATGCCACATTGGCACAGGCTGTTAATTGATAGTTAAGAAGTTGTTAGTTTGTTAAGTGTTTGTTAAGAGTAGTTAGTTGAGAGCAGTTATGAGCTGCTGATGTTGTGTATAAATCAACCACTTTCTTGTAATCAATGCAAGTGTTTCATTCTTTAATTCTTTTCTCCTCTTATTCTCCTTTCAATATGGTATCAATCGCCATTGATCTTGGGGCTCTATAATTGATTTCCGTTGCGTCAACAACTCTTGATGGAGTTACCAGTGCAATATAAGGCATTTACTCACAAGAAAGTAAATGTGGTGCTCGATGAGATGAATATTCTTCTATTGAAGTAGCAGATTCTACTCACCATTAGAAGCCATCGCTTGGAACGATTACTTACCGGTGCGGTTGTAACTCCACTGGAGACTGTGGTTGATGATGATGGCACAGTTCATGTCAATGAAGAATAGAATTTTTGTGGCTCAAGATATCCCCTTGCATCGTGGTTATTTTCCACGATCATCCTCACATTTCTTCCAATTCGTTGGTGCTGAAACGCAGCAACCGTTTGGAATACTGTCCTAAACTTCTTTGCAAATCGATCAACACAACCATCATGAGTCTCCATTATAACCCCAATCTTTGAAGAAAAGCAGGACAGTATGTGAACCTACCTCACTCGAGTGAAAGAGGTATGTGATGCCCTAGCATCTTGTGGCAGCTCTGTTCCACAAGTAGAACAAATCGTAAGCATTCTCAAAAGACTCCCTCGTGAATATCAACGTTCATGGCGATCATTACGTCAATGAGAAACTTTGACATTAGACATCATTTCTACAATGTTAATTGATGCAGAAACACAAATAGCAAGCTTTGATGATCAACTTGATTCTCTACCTATGAGTGCAAATATTGCACAGGGTGAGACACGAAATACAGTGCTATCAGCTAACAATTCTGATCATAGGTCTGGCCATTCCTTCAATCATCGAGATGGTGGACGAGGCCTGGCAAATCCAGGATTCAATGCCAGCTTTGTGGGAAAGTTGGACATTTGGTTGATCGATGCTGGAACAGTACGATAAGGACTTCATGTGATACATCTTGAAGTCAAGGACCGTATCAACCTGAATACAAAGCTAATTCCTCTTTTAAAATTTTACAAACTCCAACACTGATGATGACTGTGAATGTTGTACCAAACGAAAGAGTGGTCTGTCTACAGTGATCCACCACAAGCTCATACAACGTCCATGCTGAACGTTGGGTGTCGATACGGGAGCTACGCATCATGTTACAGCAAATGCCAATAAACTACTAAATGCTTCTGAATATCGTGGCCCAAGTAAACTTTTAATCGAAACGGTATGCCTCTTGATATAGTTTCGATTGGTGATGCTCATGTAGATACCACTTCAAGGGTATTGTTCTTGCATGAATTATTGCCTGTTCCAAATATAACCAAGAATTTGCTCTCGCTTTCTAAGCTTGCTAGGGATAATGACATTTTTTGAGTTTCATCCCAACCGATGCTGCATTCGGGATGAAGCCACTGGAAAGCTGCTACTTCAAGGTGAAGAAAGTGATGTCCTTGTACTTCTTTGATATAATAATAACCATCGGCAATTCGTTGTGCTCAGCAAATCCTGCACTGGATCGCCTCAATAGGTGTACTTTGACATCAGTGCCTTGGTCATCCAACTGCTAAGACTTTAGCAAAATTAGCCTCTGAACTAGGATTCAAAGTCAATTCTGATGTAAATAGAGATTGTATAGCATGTCATTGGGCAAAAGCCATAAATTGCCCTTTAATGAATCGAATTCAGTGGTATCTTCTTCATTTGAACTTT